>NC_048272.1:23590137-23892637 GCF_009762535.1 Notolabrus celidotus
TCTCTCCCTCCCCTTTCCCCCCTCCCTCTCTTACCCCCTCTTTCTCCCTGTAGGTGGTGAGAGTTCCGGTGGAGAGCTGCGAGCAGTACACCACTTGTGGGGAGTGTTTGGGCTCCAGAGACCCTCATTGTGGATGGTGTGTCCTCCACAATGTGTAAGTACTGCACACTCATGCACACATTACCACACTTCACCCAAGTGACCCCCAACATGCAGCCTCACATTGGGATTGTACTGTTAGATCATTGTGGTAGAGGAGCTAAGGTGCTTTAGGTGTATGTGTCGGGGGATGGTAGCCCTTACCAGAACAGTTACACTTCGTGCCCTGGACCAGATGGTCATACTAGGAATTCAAATTCCTGATTTTGAAATCCACCTCAAAGTAGAGTTTAGATTCTATTTGCTAGTTGAGATTTCCAAGATATTATCCAATTAAACCAGAGTATCATAGTAAGACTTCTACCATCCTTTTTAATATAGAGCCTGGAAGATAGGGGTGTGCCAAAATATCGATACTACGATATATCGCAAGATTCCGTCTTGCCATACATTATCGATACACTGGCGCCAAATATCGATTAAACAATAAACATACAGCCGTTCTAAACAGAGTCTCTCACAAAAGCCTGCTACAATTTTGATTTACAGAGCCACTACTTCAAGCCTCCACATGATGGCGCTTAGCATGATTATGAGTGGGTGCTGTGGTAGAGTTCTCTTTGAAATGAAATAAAAAGAAGAAGAAAAAGAAAATGATGCAAGGCGTTGGATTAGCAAACAGCAGAGAAAAACATGTGAGATGCACCGTCGAATCCTTTCAGCAGCGAACTTAAAACACGCAATTTTCGTGCATTCTAGGTTCCTACAGCTGCAATTTGGGAACTGCTCCAAAAACGAAAGTGAAAGTTGAAAATTGCACTAGCAACAGTTAACTCTAAGTGACCCAGTAACATGCTGTCTGCGTATCATTGGCATGAAGACAAGTCGTAGTATACATGTGCTGACCCGACCAAAACGTATAGTGAAGGAATAACAGTTCGGGGGCCATAAATAGGCGGCCAGCGGCCCGGGGACGCCTATTGAGAGCCTCTCTCTTAGACCATATGTGCAGTAGATACTTTGTTTTACTTGGCTGTCGTTCATGTGAAACTGATTGACAATGTTTTGTAATTCCTGTGAAATGGATTCAGTGCAGTCAATAAATTCTGAATTTCTTCGGTGACACAGATACCGTGATATATCGTGGATGATATTTCTTGCGATATATAGATTATCGCAGAATCGCTGTATCGTGATAGTATTGTTATCGTGGGCAAAATATCGTGATAGTATCGTATCGCGAGGGACCTGGTGATACCCAGCCCTATTGGAAGAGCCTTTAAAGTTTCTGAATCTTGGTCCTCAAAGATTTCTTTGAATTTCAGATTATTTAAACATTACATTTATTTTTGTCCTACAAAGAATTCTGTTTCTTTTTAACTCGCTGTAACAGCTTTACCGTAATTCCCCCAACACTTATTAATTAGTCACATGATCATGATTCATAGAAGGAAATCTAAGCACTACAACCTGAGAGCTCCCTGCCATGAAAGATACATTCATCCTGTGTAAGCCTGTCAACCGGCTAAACCTGTTAATAGCACATAAATAACAACACAGCTTGGCAGTCTGCATCGCCGACACACCCATTTATCTTGGTGGTATTTAGCTTGTTTTTGTGTGTGCTGTTAACATGGTTTGCCACAAGTGTGCTTTTAAATGCTCAAGTGGGAATATTTTGGCAGCAGATTAAGGATTAGTCATGTCTGGTGTTGGTGTTTGGTTTATAGACCAGGTCTTGTGTTTGCTCTCAGATTGCAGTGTTATGTTACAGTAGATATCAAACAGTGAGAGTAGACATTTGTTGCCAGCTGTAGAATAGAAATCTAATCACTCATAAGTGTTGTGTGGTTTAGTAACACAGTTTCTGTATGTAACTCAACCATTTCCTCCCTTTGACTTGAGGGTGTGTGTGCACACAGGGGAGTGTGAAAGCAGTTATGTGTTATTGAAAGGTGACAGCATGTTAAACCACATTTGGAACACCTCAAGCATTTGGCATAATGCCATCTCTCTGTGTTAATTAAACTCACGAAACATATCACCAGCCTGTCTTTCCCCAAGACACACACACACGCATGCACATATTCCAAATGTGTTCCTCTATTTCCGAGGAGACACACACATCATAGAAATCACACACAATCTTAATGGGCTTGAATCAGTAATAACCTTCCATTTGGGCACATTTTTTACCTTGCGTCTTGAATGCAGCTTGCTCATTTCTTACCTGATGCTGTTGCCAAATTTGGCCAAGGCCCCTGCAGACTAAATGGGCAAATATTAACAGGCAAATTATTTATAAGCCTTCTTTCTGCCCTATGGTGCTGTTAGCCACATCTTATTAAGAGCCATGGTAGTTTCAATCAACAGTGGAATTGAACTGGGAATACACACAGACAAACACACACATGCACACTATGCCCATGTGTTTCTAGACATCATTCACACCAATTCACACAGTCGCACACTGGAGAAACAGGGGTAGGAAAACAGCTCCATAATGAGAAAACGTGTACATACCTCTGTGCTTCTCTGCTCATACCTCTACACTGTGTGTGTCCATATGTGTGTGTGTGTGTTTAAGTGACTCTCAGGGGGGCGGTTGGCGACAGCTTTTTCTTGCTGAGCGCAACTGAAGGCTAACTAAACGAGCGGGTGCAGAACTGCTCAGCAAAGGAGGCAGTTAGCATTTTTTTCAGCTTCCCTCTTATTGTTAAAGCCTCACAGAGCGCTGCATCAGCACTTTCCTCTCACCACCGGGACCAGTTGTTGTTAGCGCGTAGGTGAAGTGATAGCTAATGCATTATGAATTGCTAATAGTAAAACCGCTACAATATGGGCCTATATGCTGATTTTCAGCACGATCAGTCGGATTGTAATAAGCAGAGGGAAATTGCTGACCCCGTTGATGTGCCGCTTGCAGGAATTGTATCATTTTTTACGGTTCAGGGAAACTTTAATGATTGCCCCTATATCCTCAGAGAAGTTTGAATTGGGTGGGGCAGTAAACTGAAAAGATGAGGGTGTGCACATGGTGTTCGTACAGCTAAGCCACTGTTGCACAAATGTCAGAGCCAATAAGGTAATGATATAAAGGCCTACAGTAATGGCAGGAGAAGCTATTAGCCTATTTGTCTTGTATTATTGCTCCCATTTCATTGTGACGGTGATGGCTGTGCATGTTTGTCATCTTAATATGATTGTCATATTAGCTTAACAGTTCCTCACACTATTTGTCTCCTCTCTCCTCTTACTCATCCGTTCTTCCCCTCTTTCCCTCCCTTGCACTCTCTCCCCCATGTATCTCTCTTTTCCCTCCATCTCCCCCTTTCCATCCTCTTTCACTTCTGCTCCTCTAGATGCTCACGAAAGGATCGCTGTGAACGAGCAGGAGAGGCCCAGAGGTTTGCATCAGACCAAAGGCAGTGTGTGGAGCTCACTGTTCAGCCCAAAAACATCTCTGTCACCATGTCTGAAGTCCAGGTATGTCTTCTTTTGTCAGTGAGCACGATTATTATGTAAAAAGTTCAAGCATTCAAACAACAAAACCACATAGAGACTCAAGTAAACTATAGTTCATGAAGACTGTGACTTATAGGCTGAGGGTTCTCCCAGCTGTCAGAGATAGGAACTAAGGAACTAGTTTGTTTCATAGTGTGTTTCACTTCATCTTTTTAAGATGAGTGTGAGAAAAAACTCTGTTGCTTCTTTGCAGTATTAACATCTTTATGCATTTACAGTGATGCACAGCAGACACATCAAACAGTGAAGCATGAATAAACTTTTCTTAAGAAACACTTAAAAAAAAAAATATTTTTCCACCCAAATTTAAAAGAGCACAAAACAGTGCAGTGATGCAACTGTTTTTAAGATCCAATTAGGCAACTCCACATCACATCAGGAGAAAACTATAAATTGTTTGTGGTTTCATAGCAGTAGTATAATTTCTACAGTGTGAAGCAGCTTGTTCTTTTGTTTGTTTTTACGTTAAAATCTTCTTCCTGTCTTCTTCCTCCCGTCGATGTTTTTTGTTTTCTAATGTTGGACTGTTACAGAAAAGGGTAACAACAGCAGACACATGACACACTGTGGCTGTAACTGGCTCTTGTGTCATTGCCACATTTGCTATAACTCATGAAAACCTTTGGAGAAGTCATGATATTCTCAAGCTTTGCACCTCAACATCTAATTAAGCGGTTGCTTCCTTGGACTCATCTCTGTCATTCAAATCTTTAAAAGTGTGAGAGCGCTCCCATTCTGTCAGCAGCTCCTCAATGTACCACATAGGTTTGACTGATTACAGTTTGCCTCACTTCCTCTCTGCACATTAACTCGTACACATTAACCTTGCTGAAATAGCTGCACTGACTGACGCATTCACATAAGCACCCACCCTCCTTTATTCCCTCTGCTGTCACACCGAGGCATACACGCCCCCTCCTTCCCCCAGCACCCATTAACCCTCATGTCATATCTTATAACAATCCATGTTCTCCATGTCCTTCCATTGATCTTGCACTGATTGTCCCTCTCTTTTTTTCTTTCTCTAGCTGGTCCTTCAGGCTCGTAACGTGCCTGACCTCTCAGCGGGGGTCAACTGCTCCTTCGAGGACTATGTGGAGACGGAGGGACGGATCCAGGGTGGACACATTTTCTGCATGTCTCCTTCCGTCCGGGACGTCATCCCGATCACGAGAAACAAAGGTGGGGACAGAGCGGGCGATGGGTGATGAAGTCATCAGGGTAGTGAGATCACTGCGTGGTAGCTGGGTGTGGATATGTGAGGTTTGCTTGATGTATGTAATGCTTGCGGGTGCTAAATGTTCTTTTTGACAGTCTTAAGTTGTTTTTGCTCATTGCTCTTTCTCTGAGCACACTATTCTGCCTCTTTATGTCATCCTCACATCTTTTCCTCTTCCCCTCGCCTAACTATAGCACCTAATTTTCCATGTTCTTCACCATGAGCTAATGTGTCTCCTCTGAGAGGTCTTTTGTACGTTACAATTGGAGAAGTCTAACAGACCAGCATTTTAATCGCGCTGGATGATTTGCTTAGTGTGTCTATATTCAGAATACCTTGTCAACACCAATAAGGCTCGCCCGTTCCTTTTCAAAGCCCCAAATGCAAGTCCACATTTATCTACTGAAAATAGAACTGTTTTTGAATCTCCATTATCATGCATTATGCACTGTTGTCAGTTTCATTTTCTGTATTTTGTTCTATCTAACAGACACTGGTTATGCTCCTAACTTCTTTTCAAAGCCTTGACTTCAGCGTAGTTTATTGTTATATTTAAAAATATCAGCATCTTATTCTTTCTTTTTTTTTGGCAGAGATTATGCACCCGTTTCATGTCCAATTCTGTCAAGCCACAAAGACAATAAAAACTTGTTTGGTATTCACATTCAAAGCCCTGAAAACATGTCAGACCGTGCACTCCAAGTTTCCTCAAAGCGACATCTCAGTAGTTCTTCAGCGGAGCCCATTATGCCCCATTACGAGTTCTCATCAGCTCCGGCATCCAAACACTGATTGGTGCTGCTATTTTTAAAGCCACCCCACTGTGGGTGTGACATGAGTGAAGTGTTGCTAGGCTACAATGTTTCTTTGTGTGAGTGTGTGCATCTGTGGAGGTCATATAAGTGGTATTCATATTTAGGGTGTGACAAACACAGTTTTTTAACCGACATCTAATGTATCAGTCACTTTTTGGTTGTGTTTTCAAAGCTTTTTTGATTCAGTGAAAACTTCTAAATGTTTGTAATTTTCTATATCTTTAGGAGACAAGCGGGTGGTGAAGCTTTATCTGAAATCCAAGGAAACAGGCAAGAAGTTTGCCAGCGTGGACTTTGTGTTCTACAACTGCAGCGTCCATCAGTCGTGAGTTACAACAATTTCATATTTCTGGACACATCTGCGTATCTTTTGTCCTTCTTCAGTCTTTCCCTCTTGTTTTTTGAAGAGATGGCCCCTCTGTCCAACTTTTGAGCGTCTGTCACA
The DNA here is from genome assembly GCF_009762535.1 of Notolabrus celidotus. Taxonomy (NCBI): domain Eukaryota; kingdom Metazoa; phylum Chordata; class Actinopteri; order Labriformes; family Labridae; genus Notolabrus; species Notolabrus celidotus. The sequence continues at coordinate 23,596,241 of NC_048272.1, forward strand.
TGTTACTGTCTATGAGAGATACAGTTAGACACCCATTCACGCACACAAATATCCCTCCCCCCACAGACCTCCACAGCAGGCTTGTGTTACCATACGGCTAAAAAAATCGAACGTGCCACATATGAGAAAACGATTGGGATATATAAGATGGTAATTCAAATCTTATTATCATAACCCACAACGCACACAAATGATACTACAATTAATAATTCATTATGTCATGGTCTACCATAATTTCTCCAAATAACAGACTCTGACCTCATTGATACCTCAAAACCAATTCTGCCAGCATTTTCCATCTCTTAATCCTCACTCTGGTAATTATTAACACAAGAAAGCAAAAGACAAACACAGTGACACTGTAACACATCAAACAGAGAATTGTGCCTTTCCGGATTACTTAGTCTCCTTCACACTCTAGATGCCCTTAGCTATCTCAGTCGCACTCCACTGCCTCCCCTAATCCACCTTCTGCTGAAAATCTCCACCACCTAGTGAGCCACACCCTTAGGTTGTTCCTACCACGAACCCCACGCACCCCACCGAGGTGAAAGAATCCTCCTAACTCTTCCACCCTGCCCCACATGATACCCTCCCCTCCTGTCCATCCTCGGCTGATCCAGGGGAGGCTGAAACGTCTGCTGGGGTATTAGCCTTGGTGTGGCAGATGGCTTTGAGGCCCCGAGGGCACCACGGGGCGCTGTCCCTGCTTCCCTCTGGATGTTAGATGAGCCTCCTTCGAGGATTGTCTGCAAACACATACGCTTGTAGATAAAGACACGCAGAGCCACACCTCTCTCCGCTCTGTCACTTACAGCTTGTTGAAGCCCTGAATGTGTGGGACACCTAGTCTTCAACTCTCACCTTTAACCCCTTTGTCCTTGCCCTTATACAGAGAACCGATTGCTGCAACTCAGATAATTAGCTCAGCTGGTTAAGGATGTGGTTACTTACATTGCTGACTTGCAGTTAATTCATCTCCCATGAGGACTTGTGATGTTTGCTTGAACTCCTAGTGTGTCTTACTGTCATGGCTACATCTCACATTTGGTGCAAAATTTGTAAACTTTAATTGCTTAAAGCTTAGGTAGTTATACCATGTTACTGAAAAGATGCTACATGCTCTCAATGTACCATCATCAGATCTTAATATAGCAATGATCTCACAGGTCAAGTGTAAGAAGTGACGTAGACAAGAGAGTTGCCCATTTTAAAGTATTAGCCCAATGAACTTTGATTAAATCCGCTCCCTGTGCTGATCTAATACAGCCTTAGAGTGATGTAATGGACACGTTTAATCAAGTTACAGATATGGCACGTCGCATCCTCAGCAGTGATTCTGATGGCGACGAGAGATGCTGAGATAAGAATCCCATTTGGCGCTAGCTCTCCAGCCCTTGTACCCGCTGTGCCTTCTGGACGTCAGTGTGTGGCATCTGATGAGATCAGACTGGTAATGTGGTTGCTGTAATGACTTCAGGCCCACACAGACTCATGTGAGGCCCTGTTTCCAGAAAGCTTGGTTATTCTTTTCAGAGCTAAGTTGTCCTCTAATGGACTTAAGCTGTAAATACTGCAGTCTTTTACACACTGAAGGATGCAGATGTTTTCAGAACATGCAGAAACACATTTCTGAGCAGAAACCACCTACATGAATTCCCATAGACCTATATTTTTATCCTGTTGGTTCTGCATATATATGGCTAACAGGTGCATCGCAAAAACTATTGTTCAGTTCAGTTCAGATTAGTTTTTCTAGAAAGTGACCAGACTCATCACATGCAAACTAAAATGTTTGAAGTTTTATTGGATTTGAAAATGATGGCCAAACAATGAGTAAAATGTACAATAAAAAGTCTCAGAAAATTAGAATATATAATTTAGAATTTGAGTCAATCACAATCCATTCAGTATATATACCTGTATCTCTTGGTCAATACACAAAGCCACCCTCATGGGGGGCGCTGGTCACACTTGTCCAGAAGACAATCATCAAGACCCTCCACAAGGAGGGTTAGCCACAGAAGGTCATTGCAGAAAAGGCCAGCTGTTCACAGAGTAGTGTATTGAAGCATATGGCAAGTTGACTGGAAGGGAAAAATGTGCGCAAGCAAACAGGGTTGACCGCAGCCTTGAGAGGATTGTCAAGAAAGTCGATTCAAGGGCTTAGGAGAGCTTCACCAGGAGTGGCCTGAGGCTGGTGTCAATGCATCAAGAGCCACCAGATAAACCTCTTCAGGAATCAAACTACAACTGTCTCATTCCTTAAATTAAGCCACTTCTGAACCAGAGACAATGTGTCTTAACTGAGCTAAGGAGAAAAAGAACTGGACTGTTGCCCTGTCGTCAAGCCGTCTTTTCACATGAAAGAACATTTTGCATTTCATTTGGAAGTCCAAGATGTCTGAAGTCCAGTGTTAAAGTTTCCACAGTCTGTGATGATTGAGGGTGCCATTTCTTTTCAATAAAGACTTGTCTCCTGCCCACAGCGCCAAAACAACAACCAAATGGTTTGCTAGCCAGTGTTATTATGAATATATAATATATAAAACAAATAAATGTTATCACAACATTATATATTTTTTAGATGCACCTATACTGTTATTATTCAAAACTATGCTCAGTAGGATAAGAAATGACCCTGGCATGGCATCAGCCATTCCTATTTCGTAATACTTTCTACTCACCCACTAACACCCAGCCCCCATCCCAAAAAACACACACCCCTCCTGCTTATTTACTCAACTGATTACGTCGTGGCCCTTGCCTTTCAAAAATGCCATAAATTTGCATAGTGGTATTAATCTAATTAGAATTCCCACTGTTTCAGTTTAAGAGTTGTCGAGATTGAAATAGAAAATCACCCACGGCCATGATTGCTCCTTAATTAAATATTTCCATACGCTTTTTTCTCATTCCACAGCCCCCCATTTATTACAGATAGGGAGGATAGTCTGGCAATGAATTGGGGTTTAACTGTCTGTATAAAGCAGTATGAAGCACCTTTTCTCAGTAGGGTTAATGCGGCTTGGGCAGTGAGTGGGTCATTTGTTGTGTGATTGAGGGTGCTTTTAGTGTAATTGGGAGCAAGATTGTACCCGATGTCATAGAAAGAGGTTTTTTTATTAAGAGGGATGTAGAAAGCTGTGAATTACAGGTGGAAAGAAACAGAGTGAAGCCAGAAAAAATAAGGAATTGTACGATGAATTTGAAGCGTTTTGTTTTCACATAATGCTTCCATTTTGGCCCTGCAGATTCAGATCGCACAATAGTGTTACAACTAAACACTCAGACATGTATTAATAAATTATGTGCATAAAAACTACTTTCTTTTTATCAACCCCTCTTAAATTGAAAATGGATCCAGTAATGATAGGATAGACCATTCATGAGGACCATTAAATTATTCACCTCCACTCCTTTGAAATGAATAGTAGCCAATAAATAACTCATTTTGCCAAGTGCAGAAGTGTCAAACGCAGCTCACCAGGAGAGAGGATTGTATTAAGCACTCCAAACTGACCGAGAAGAGGAGGAATCAGAGCCTATTGTGTGGGGCCTGATAAAACAGTACTGCTCCAACGCTAGCATAGCTCGATTAGCATCTGAATATGAAGGGATTAAATTAGCATTAAAAGCGTGGCCATACGGGAAGCGTGTCTACAGCTTTTCAAGCCTCCAAGGGGTTGTGGGTGATGGCGAGTGACAGGAAGGAGGTATAAGGAGATACTGGGGGGTCTGAAAAAAGAGAGCCCACCCCTGGACAAGAGAATAAGAATTATCGAACGTCCCCAAATGGCCCTGGGTGGGCTCATTCTTAAAGGGTTTTTGCCTGGGCTAAAAGAGAGGTTTTGGAGATCCTAAGGCTGCTATAGACAGGGGGCCCTGAGCTACTTCTATGAACCAAAGATCGAACAGTAGGGGGTTGTCAGACAGGGCCCAATGCTGGACCTAGGTGGCACACATAATGGCACCGTCTTTTATTTCAAAGGGCGTGATCATAAAAGTCATAGAAAGTTGGCATTGGTTACCTGCTGATATTTTCCTCGTTATTTCAAAGTCACTGGTACACTAACAAGGTTGATTTGACATGAATAAAACATAAAAGCTAAGATGGAAGTAGTTATCAGGGCTCAGTGACAGATGTGTTGACGGGTGTTTGGGTTTGAACTACTTTCTATACAATGTACTGTTCACCATTGGGCTCTGGTTACCTGCTGTGTTAAGTCGATGTTGTACTGTATTTTGATGAGTGCTGATCCATTGGTGGGCCCCAAACCGAAAAAAAGACTCTTTGACATTTAAATAGCGATTGTTGCAAACACCAGCAAGCCACACAAAGAGCTCGGCTAACTTGCCTTGTGTTCATTTGTTTTGCATCAGTAATGTCATCTGCTCCTTTGTTCAGCATTGACCGCCCTTTCATCTGATCCTGACTCTCTCACTTGGGACACAACACAAAGCAGAAACCCTCATGTCTGCTCTATGAGTCAATCTACTGTATGCTAGCCTAACCTAGCATAGCCTAATCGCTTCCCTCCATTTGTTGGCAACATTGACAAATCTCCTATTTGCTCTCGTGTGGTATTAAGAGGCCTGTTATTTCCTAAGCCGCACATCCCTCATTCTAAATGGACAGCTTCTCTCAGCACAATGCTAAATTGGTCAATTAAAGCGGCAGTGGGATTGAATTAAGCTCCAGCTTCTGATCTCGCTCGGAAGGGAGGGGTCCGGGCTGGAAACGATCGCTTAAGTGTGCACCTGACAAACGAGCGGCCCTAATTGATCCAAATGAATCCACGTCAGGGTTTGATGGAATCGTGCACAGGCTCCATCGCAGAGCTCAAGAGCTGAAGCTCTAATTTTCATGCGGATGAGGGGGAGCGGGTTGGCATTTTACAACCGGGTTTAAACACACTTGAGAGCTTGTCAGTAAGTGTGCTTATAGCAGTTCAGACAGACACAAATTCACGCCTGGCAGATGCGGTTGAATACAAATCAGGCTGTTTGTTGTAGCTCTTCTGTCTGCTCTTTTATTGTTATGGATCCTTGCTTACCGGGGCTTTATTAATAGTAATTCATCATTTTCCCAATAAACCATATGCTCCACCAAACCATAATATCTAACACCAGTTACACTGAAGAATTTCTCTGTAATCAAGTGAAACAAATCTCTTAGTTGGATATTAACGGTAATGTTCAATGATGTTAGTTATATTAAGAAGACATAAAGTGATGTGTGTATCGGTAGAAGGCTGAATGGGGACCATAACATGAGGCCACGTTCATAAACTGTGGACTTGTCTGGCTCCCCCCTCTACAGGTCCCCACACGCGCGCGCACACACACACACACACACACCACACACACACACACCACACCACAACACACACACACACAACACACTCTTACTTCCCAACTTCCAACCCAATGTTTCCTCCTCCTCCCATGAGACTCCCGCGTACCGCCCCGCCGGCTATACCCCTCTTTTCCCCTCTCTCTCTCCCACGATACCTGGCGTCTACACCTCTCTCAGGGAAATCCACCTTCTTTTGATCTCTCCCTCTTTCTTTCCCTTTCCACTGTCTCCCATCTTTCTCTTTTCAGCCTGTCTATCTGCACCTCTCCTCAGCTAAAGCAGGTGAATTTAAAATGGTGGAGCGCTCTTAGCCCTGTGGATGAAAGAGAGCTTTAGACAAAGAACAGGGGGAGAGCTTTTTAAAATGAGAAGGCAACGAATGAAAGGGATGGATAGAGCGAGGGAGGCAGAGATGGAGGGACAGCGAGAAGCTCAAGGCTGAATAGAGAAAGAGAATGATACAGCTACGGTATAGAAAGGGTAGAAATATATGCAAAGAGGGGGATGATTGTGCGGAGATCTTTGAACATTTAGCGGGAGCAAGTGCTGACTTTCACATGGGACCGGGGGTAGTGATGAATGAAGTAAGTCAGGGGAGAGAGAGGTTAAGACAGCTGAAAGATAAGATAGAAGATGGGGGGATGAAAGGCAAGAGGAAGAAAACAGGATTCCAGACAGGGTAAGGAAAGTTCAGATTTTTCAGTGGATGATAATAGACATTAAAAATATGGCACGGGTATTAGTTGATCTGATATGAGCCATCCAATTCAGTGTCCATCCAGTTTACAACACAAAGCTGCATGTTTCATGCACACACACAGCAAACACAGAACACTAATGCACAGCGACACGCACACAAACTAACATGTTCGCCAGAGTGTACACAAACGGTAGCAAGGCAAGAAAAAATGACCTTCTTGGGGTTAAAGAAAGACTGTTTCCTGGCACAATGATTTTGTCCAGTCATGAAAATATATCTACTAAAACACTGGACCTTTGCAGGACTGGTTCATTTGAGACAGCTGTCACTGTGTGTCTATGTGAACAAAGACTGCAGTGTGTACTTCTTGCACTTATTTGACAACCCAGAGAGTTACAAAAAGCTCCACTACTCATCATAAAGGACCAGTTTTTGTTTTGTGTTTGTGCTCTCCGTACCGTATGCATGCGCCCTCTCTCACTTGCTCCCCGGGGCCTGGGAGAGCATAGTGTGTTGAACAATTAATACATTCAATTTCCAGTAATATTCTCCGTCGGGTGGGACACTTAAATAATAAAACCCAAGCGTGAGAGCATGTGATTAAAAACTTTGACCTGCTGTGAGATGGATCACTGTTACAGTAAAGAGAATAGATTAATGCATATTGATAATTAATGGATATGAGAACTGAGAAAATCTCTGCAGCTGCATTATGAGGCAGTGAAAGAGAGAGAGGCAGCAGGTAGAGACTACAAGCAATATCCTATTGGAATAGCCACCTAGTTAATTTACTTGCAGGGTTAGTTAACATTTTTCAGCAGTTGGGGATAAGTGCAGATGGAAAATATTGAAGAAAATAATTATTTGATACATTGATACATTTTGTTTCATTTTACTTTACATATATAAAGACACTTCCACCATAAAAATGGCAGGAAAACACAAGAGGGATATGGGAATATAAAGGGTTTGATAGCTCAAATGTTTCTGGTTGGGAACAGTAAGTGTTTAATGAAAAACTGAATTAAAGTTTTACAGGTAATTATAAGTCTCTAAAGAAAGAACTATGATTGGCCAACATTGGTAATAATCAGCAGGTCAGATCTTCAAAAATGCTTCACAAGAATCAGCCAAAGAATGTGCAAACAGTACATCTCTTAAATGAAGCTGCAGTCTCTAATAGCTGAAGTCTGTTTTTAGTATTGAGCTACTCTGCAGTGATTCCTATAATAGGAAGCAAATCTATAACCTAGTTGATATATAAATGCTTTAAAGTCAGTCATTCTACTTCACCATGTGACACCAACTCATTCTGTCCTCCTCTGCACTGTCACCCTGTTTTGTCAAATGAAGCGACGATGTGGTGAGATGAATAATTTAGACTCAAGTTTAAAAACAGGTGGGCCTCACTCACTCCCGGTCTGTCTTCTCTTGTCTCTCTCTGTTTCTAGCTGCCTCTCTTGTGTAAACGGCTCCTTCCCATGCCACTGGTGCAAGTACCGCCACATGTGCACCCAGAATGCCAATGACTGCTCTTTCCAGAGGGGACGTGTCAACATCTCTGAGGTAAGATTCGCACAGAGGGTTTTTATGCTTTTTTTTTTTTTTTTTTGTTACAGTTGCACTGCATTTTCTGTTTTTTCCTTATCAAAATGTGGAAAAGGTCCAAAATGCTGCTCAAGAGATCCGATGTTTTGCTGAATCTACGTTCTTTAATTTGTACATTATCTACACAACTCGTATTTTGCATACAGCCGATCTTACTATCTCACTGTGGCTTTGGTGGTACAATGTAAGCTTAGTAATTTTCTCCCACATATAAACATTCCTTAGAGACATTTGCATTAATTGTGCAGCCACATAAACCACTTTTACCCTCACAGCTTCTATGGCTATCGCCTCAGGGTCTCCTCACATTTACCCTGCTATGTGTGTCTGCTGTCTGTATGTTGATAGCGCTCTTGGCACAGGGACAACAGCTTGTGTACTGTGCAGCAATACTTCTGTCGTGGCCCATAAGGCCATAAGCAGGCCGGGATGAATGGCTGTCGATGGAAATACTGCCTTGTTCTTACATCGCCAAATGCTGCATTAGCATAAAAGCTAATATCAATCTCTCCGAGCTGCTGCTACAGTGGACGACACGCCAGGCATAACAAGTGTTTGTCAACTGCTGTGGTATGTACAGGGATATTAGTGATGGACACACAGGCATGCTATGTTTTCACCCTGCTTTTCTCTCTCTCTCTTTTTATTTTTTTTTATTTCTCTCACACACCAAGCACAGTCTTGCATACATTTACAGGCACAGACAAATGAAGTCAAACGCATAGCTCCTCAGTGGAGTTATGGATGTAAATCCACTGCACTCCCCTGTGACTGACAGTCATGCCTGGGTTTTATCTGATTGATACCTCACAAACATTAACACAAACACACAAACGCATACACACAGTTTCAGCATATCTCCCGGTGTTTGTGGTCTGACTCTCCCCGTTATCTCTATGCAGATTAAAGTCCTCCCCCTTGTTGGCCGGCCTGAATCACCGGCCTTTATTAATTGGTCAACCTTTATCCAATTACTTTCCTCTTTATCTCGTTTCTCAACCGGAGCTGTGCAGAATCCCAAACACTAGCATGCGAAACCACAGCCTCAATGCCCATCTGAAACAACACACAAGTCCAGCCTTCACGCCTCACGGAGCTAATGTTAGCGGATTAGTGCGCCCATCTGCAAGACATGGGGAGAGCGCTGGCTAGCACACTCTGAGCTGAGGGAGGCCAGAGGGCAACGGATGGATAAACAGGAAAGGCCTGCGGTGACAAAAAGAAAAAACTGAGGACAGCAGGAGGTGCATATACAAATAAAATATGTGTCGATATTGATTAATGATAAGAGAGGAGGTTCCACTTGAGTACCAGATGAAATGTCAAGTATTCACGTGAAGACTTCACCTGTCCACCTGAATGTTGGCCTTTTGAAAACCTCTTGCTACTCAATGTTCTCTCCATATAACCACTTTGTTGTAGAAACTTGGTGCAAGCCAGGCTGAGCATAAAACAGAGTGAGACAGCGTGAAAAGAAAAGGAGACAAAAAGTGGAGAGAATGATGAAAAGATTGAGAGAGTGCTAGAGCGAGAGAGGCAGCAGGAGGAGAGGAAGGAAGTAGGGATAGACAGACTGGCTGACAGTGGCATGTGGACAGAGAGACCTCTCCTGTCACCTCGTCTGCCCAAGAAACCACCGACCACATGCTCGGCTAGAGAATCCATCATCTGCTCTGTCACACACACGCAAACACGCACACAAAACCCAGAGTCTCACAGCTACTATATGTTGTGTATTTCATGTACTAAAGTGTAAACATTCTGACAGAGACATGCATGTAAGTGAACACACACACTCACACACACATACAGAGTCATTCATCATGCTTTTCCTAGCTGCCATATCCATTAGTTGCGCTCTCAATGCCCCAACAAGTACAGCTCTTCCTGTAGGCTAGACCTATCCTTCTCCTCTCTGGGGCTCAGCTCTTGCTCTCTACCTCATCCCACACCATTTTGATGCTGGTTCACCTCATTTTTCTCTCATCCTTCTTTTTCCCTCCACCTTGCCTGTCTGTGGGTGGATTATACATAGTTTAAAAAAGGAGGATGAGGGTTGAAATGTTCCTTTTTTTCCTCAGCACCTTATGGTTTTTCCCTCTTATCTGCTGCTGAAGTGGGGATGGGTTGGCATGCCATCAGGGACATGCATGTGTGTGCACACATATGCCTGCAACTCTTAATTTAGACCTCAAACGATCCTTTTTCCGGCGTGCTGTAGCTCAGCTCTGAATACAAATAGCAGTGTTTAACATAAGAGTGAAATGAGCTCTCCTGATAGCAGACATTTCACTCAGACCTTTGCTGCTCTCTCCTGCAGATGAACACAGTAGACAGGATTAAATAAGTCTCATCGGTAGGCTGTGTTCAAAGGCCAGATAGATGTTTTCACATAGGGATGAGAGGTCTGACTCTGTGGGGTCTGAATGCTATTTTACTGACTAGGCAGTGGAACAATGAGGTGAAACAGGACTCAAATGTCCAAGTTCATGCACGTTGGGAACATAAACTTAACATGAATATGGACGACATGTTTCCAGACCTCCTGTAGCACAAGAGTGGAGCCTCAGTGCCTTGAGCGATTGCATGGCACTCAAATGTTGCACTGGCGATATCATATCATCCACAACCAGAATCTACATCTACCACTAGTCATAACATCCATTTAACTTACTCATAACATGGCAAAGAGTTCTCAAGTGGGGTCCAGCCTACAGCTTAACAGCTTATTGTGTGGATTTGAAGTTGACACAGTTCAGTGACCCTTGTGTGACTCTTTTTTTATACGTCATCCCTCTCGTCCTTCCTTAGTCTGCTAATCTGATGCAACAACTATCAGTCATGGCGTTATACACAAATAGCTTAATATACATATACATATAATGGAATTATAAGAAAAAATTACAATGAACATTTTTTTTTATTTGACATGTATTTCAACTTGGGCTGTCCTGTCCTCCATTTTTTTAATACAGTCTAAAGTGGAGATCAAGGGCAAGGCCAACAGCCTGACCTAGAGTGCGTACAGTTCACCTTTTTTAACAAACATGGTACACGCCCCTTTTTTCAACAGTCCCTAAAGACTGATACTTTGAGCACAATAAAGATTCAAAACCTCTTTCTATACTCAACTTTCAGTGGTCAAATACCACACATTTCCTCTTCTCCATCCCCAAATTATTCCACAGTATCTTTATCTTGAGTTACCATAGCAACCCAGAGGATTGGTGTGTGGTGCCGAGGAGGACTCCCATTTCATCCTGACATTTTTACCACTACCATCTGCAGTAAGTGAGGCCAGATTACATTGTGTGAATACATTTTTTGCGACTGCCCCCCCAAAAGTAAATAAAAATAAATAAAGGAAAGGGAAAACAAAACAAAATCAACCCAACCAAGGAGGCAAAGTGCCATTTGTTATTGTGAAGTGACTGTGTCAAGATACAAAAAGACGGAAGAGAAAGAAGCAGATAGACGGAGTAAACAGGAAGGAAATAAATATAATGAGTGACATTTCCAAATCAAATATGCATGAATCAACAATGCCTCCAATGGCACAACAAACAAATTCTCGAATTAAGGAGCGACCGGGCGGAAAATTGCAGGAGAGTAAGAGTTACTTTATTAGAAAAACAAACAAAAAAGATGGAGAGAGAGGGAAGGTCAAGTGACAGAACTGAGGAACATCTTCTCTGTCTTATTCTTTTATTATCACACTGAAACTTTCACTTTCTCCTTTGGTCTCACCTTTCCTTTCTTCTGAATGCTGTTTCTCTTTTTCTTCTTTTTCTTCTTCTCCTTCTCCTTCTCTCCTTATTTTCTTCCTTCCACACCCCTGGAGAGAAAGTCTATTCTGAGCCAAAGCCTTGATGAGTACCAGGCAAGGTTCGGGATGGTTGGGTGCAGCTATGTTAAGACATGCTTACGTGTTTGTTTTGCTGCAAAGTGAGGCTCAGTCTCACTCCAGCAAATCAAGGCAGCAGTTCACTTGATTGAGATTTGTGCCTACAGGGCGGGTTTTTCCTCACTGAACTCTCTTACTGCCACTTTTTTTTATAATCACGTCCATTGTTCATTCTCTTTGTCTCAATTTTAAATGTTGGATTTAACACAATAACAGAAAAGTTCATGTCTTAGTTTGTGAGAGGTGTTGAAGTGTTTGGTTTGGGTTAAGATCCAGTTGAGGGAACATTTAGAGGTGATTACTGTCATACAAATACTAGCATCTCTATGATCTTCCATTTGTTATTTGTTTTTATGTCAAGGCAGAAATAGGAAGTAATAACAGATGTAAGACAGCAGTCCTCTGTATCCTGTTTCTGTAACTCCATTCAGTCACAGTAGCGTCTCAAACAGTGTCCTCCTCTACAGTTATCTGTTTGTCCCTTGACGTCTCTTTGCGTTGGATTTGTGACTCCAGTGATGCATTTTTCAGTCTTTTATAAATTCAACACCTCCTGTTTCTTGTCCTGCCTCTGTCATCCCTGCCCCACACACACACTTATTGCTTTCTTCCATCTTCTTCCTCCAGCTGACACTCTCATGTCTGCCCAAATAATGCACTATAGATATAGCCAATTAGCTTAGCACAAAGAACAGAACAGCTGGATAACAGATAGCTTAGCTCTGTCAGAAGGTAAATTGAAGCTGCTCCTGACATTTCTTGATCTCATTAATTAATTATTTTTATCTCAAAGTTTTACGGCGTTAAGAAAGTGTAAGACAGACAGTTTACCTTTCAGGGGAAACGAGCTAGACTATTCTTGTCTTGGATCTGTTGCCTGGCATCGAGCTGAGACTGGTCCTAGCCAGAAAAACCTTGAATGTCAGTGAGATGTAACATTTATTCACTGAGTTATAAAGCATTCAGTTTTATTACCATAGAACCAAGCTAGCTGTTTTAATCTTAAAGCTATGACTGAGCTTCCTGGCTGCTAGCTGTAGTTACATGAACTGCCACAGATGTATCCGTCTTTAACTTTTGGCAAGACAGTAGGTAGGGCAAATGGTTGAACTATGCCTATTCCTATTTAATTGAGACTATAAATAGAGATGTTTTAAGCACAGAGCATGTCCTATGCATGTCTTGTCTGTGTCCAATTACACAAATCAATGTGAGTGTATGACACTTGTCTTTTCACACAACTCTAATAAGAGAGGCTTGATGAAAAGCTCCACTCTCAACAGTGCACATGAATACATTTCCTCAAGTGCTGTCTGTTTTCCAAAACCTTAACCTAGCACACACACTTTTAGCATCCAACCTACCCACATGTTCTCAAGAGCCACAGAAACACACGCTTACTCTCCCTCCTTTCTCACTCACACACTCTCTCCCCCCTCTCCATGGCTGAAAGGGTTATTTGCGATGGAGGTGTGAAGGCCCTGGACCGTGACATTCTGGGCACACTGTGTTACCCTGGCTGGTACTCAGACACTGAGCACACACACACACACACACACACACACACACACACACACCACACACACACACACCACACACACCACACACACACACACACCACACACACACACACTAAACTGACACACTCTAGAGAAGGACATCCCACAGATTGTAGGCCAAGGCTGCTTCAGGGGCCTCGCTGTGTGCATCAGTATATGTGTGTGTTTGTCTGTACTGCTTTAGCGTGTGTGTTTCTGTGTGTGTGACTGTCACTGGTTCGTATCAGGACAAAGCACAACCAGCAGGCAGAAGGCTGCAGGGGGGCACGTGGGTGAGCGCGAGGCTGGAGTGGGCGAGTGGTTGAATAATATCCACCTTTTCCTTTTTTTTCCCTCCTCTCTCCCTCCTTCTGTGTGTCTCTATCTCTTCGTGATATCTTTCTTCATCCCTCCATGTTATCCTCAATGTTTTCCTCCCCCTCTCAACCCACACACCACATTCACCCAAATCACAGCCCTGTTTAAGTCTTTTTTAATTTGGCCTCACTCTCAGGGTCCACGGACTCTATTCTTGTCCATCTGTCCTTCCCTCTCTGTTCATCTTTTCTTTTTGGGCCTCATGTAACACTACACACCACTTCCCCTTTTTAATCTCTGTATGAAGTGTTTGCTTTTCTTTGTTTGAGCTTTGTTTCATCATAGCTTAACACTTTTATTACACTCCCCAACATGGTGTTTTTCTTAATATTAACATAAGACGTGCTAAAGCCTTGTTAATAAACTTAAACAGTGCTTTAAAGAAGAAACAATAAGAGAACGGGGGGGTGTGGGTCCGTAATATACCTCATGCAGTTCACCAAAACAATACAGTCCTCCCAGAGCTTGGTTTATTTCACCGAGGACAAACCAAAGGCAAACAGAGGTGCTGTAATTGAGAACAGATGTAAACAGAGGGAGGAAAAAAAAAGTAGAGAAAGAAACAGAGACAAGGGCAGGGAGGCAATAGAGAAGTCTGGCAGTAACAAGCTGCAGATTACATCCAGAGTGACGCATGTTGTTTTCCAAAAAAACTCCATGGTCAAGGGGGAAGGGAGGGAGAGAGAGATTCAGGGAACATGGAGAGGATGTGGAGGCGATGGGGTGATGACCGCATTCTTTTTGTGCCAGATTGATCTAAGTTGTGTTGTGCTAGTCCAATGTTTGACTCTTGGTTTGGTTTGGTAGATGTCGGCCACCTGTAGCTGCTCATGGAGCATCTGAAAACCCTCCCCTTTTTCTGTGAACTTTCTCAGGAACTTACCTCGAAGGCAATCATGGTGGGATTGTTCAGGTGTTTTGGCACACTCTTTAGAACATCCTTCTAATTTGTTAATAGAGAACAATGCGTTGAATTGACGAACCCTTGTGGGTTTTATTTTTCCAGCACTGGTAATGTAATTCAGCCCCTCAGACATGTCGTACTTCTGTGCTCTTTGTGTGTACTTCCCACGCAATCATACTGTTCGCATCAGGGAAAGAAAAGGCTGGAGAGATTTGGATCCCGTCTCATTGTTGCACGCACTCACACGCAGATGTGTTACACACGCATGCGAGCTCTGTCACACATACATGCAGATGTTTCAGCTCTCCTTCTCTCTCTCTGGTATTTTTAGCCTCACCGTCCCAAAGCTTATCTTCCTTCTTTTCTTTTCCTCCAGCTCCTTCCTTATGTTTTTTCTGCAAGCTTTACCTAAAATTCCCTCACTTGCTCTTGAAGCCTGCTCCACATCGTGCTCAATCCCTCGCTAACAGAAGGCAGGGAGGGGGGGTCGCCCTGGCTGAGAGACACTGTGGAGAGAGCAGCCTGTCGTACCCTAAGAAGTATGCTTAGTAGACAACTACACAAGGACAACAGAGTTATATTTATGGAAGAGGCTTGCTTCAAGTGTTGAGTTTATGCAGATCCGAAGGACACTTTCTTGGACTAATTGGTTGAGAAGTGTTAATCCTTCTTTGACATTGAGAAAATGTAAAGCAGTGAGTCGAGCTCAGCACTGGCAAACACACGTGTAAGGTGTAACAGGGCTGCTAGATTATTCTCTCCTTGATGGAATCCTATGCCACCCTAGCAAGGCCCAGTGATGCTAGAGTATCGCCCCCGTTATGCCAAAAGTTCTGGCTGCAGCAGTGAATACATGATGAACCATTGGTGTCTTAATAAAAGAGCTAATGTGAAGTAAAGTTAGAACACAGTCACAAACAAGGAACACTGTGACATGGTAGATAAACCGGGTTTGCAGGCCATACACGTGTCTGTTTTAGTATCTGTGCCAGCTTGTGCCAGTCACAGGTCTCACAAGTGGTTTAATTATTCAGCCTGTATTAAATCTTAATTTCTGCAGCCTTTGTAGCAGTCAGCCCACCTAATGGTGAACACAGATGAATATTGCATTTTCATCAGCAGGCCCTGTGTCTGTCAGAGAGAGGGAGAGATAAACGCAGAGTCACTGAGAGAAAGAAATGACGGCAGTTGGGTGACAGAACAATAACACTGCAAAGTGAGCTGAAGGAAACCAAACTCTTAAGTGCGGGCAGAGCCGAGAAGGAGAGAGAGAGAGCATGAATGAGAAACAACGACCGCCTGCTGGGATGGAGAGGCATAGAGAGAGCGAGAGGAGATGGGGAGCCTTTAGCGTGCTGCGTTGTCCAATCTCACAAGACCAGCTAACTGTCTGTTTTTATGTTGGGCTTTCTGCCATGCTGTGTTCGTAAAGTGGCCTGGACTGATTTTTAATACCAATTGCACTCCTACAGAAATCCAAGATGGTCAGAGATCACTGGTGCAAATGTTGTCGACCAAAGATGAATTCCGGTGCTGGAAATGTGTGAACTTAATGCCTTAAACTCCATGAAACAGGTTAAGCCTTATAAGCTTCACATTATTTTAAAATGCAAAGCACCCTCATTTATAAAAAAGAGATATTTGGTGGCTGATAGCAGGCTACTCTGAAGCAGACTTATTCAGTTTCCTTTTCTTAGCCAGACCTCTAAACAAAGTAGTCTCTGTGTCAAGTTTCCTGTGACACATGATTTAAAAGATGTATTTCATCAAGTAAAATAAGTGGTTGCACTGTTTAATAATAATAATGATAATAATAATATTAAGAAGAAGAAGAATAATACATTTAATTTATGGGCGCCTAACAGGACACGCAAGGTCATCTTACAAATGTAACAATAATAAAAACCTTAATATAAAAAAGCAATTAATAAAACAAACATATTTATACAATATGAAAAGCACACATGAATGGAGGGGTGAAATGCAATAAAAAGGTACATGTGAGGTGTTTACAGAGAATATGCAGTTCTAAAAAGCTTGGTTTTGAGTCGGGATTTGAAATTTAGAAGAGAGTCCGAGTTACGGATGGTTAGTGGTAAGGAGTTCAGGAAACTGGGGGGGGCTGCATGGCTGAATGCTCGAGATCCCATGGTGGTTAAGAAGCAGTTAAGCAAGCATGGGGTACAGTGAGGAGCATGGAGGATATATCTGTATTTGGTGCTGGCGTATCCATAGTTGTATCGCTCATATCAGGGGGATGATGTATTGCCTTATTGATATTTTGTCCCACCCCTGTTTCAGATGTTTCAGTGTAAATACAGCACAATGTTCTCACACAGTGGGATGGTTTCTAGAGCAGGTCCTTGTTTGTGAATTGAAGAAACTGAGATCTCTGTTGTTTGTTTTCTTAGTTGCATTAATCAGTGTGATTCTGGTCCGTGTTCATCTGGTTTCTGTTCTTTTCTAAAGGAATACTACCAGCAGAATGACAAGTAGGGTTTGCTTTAAGCATAGTTAAAATTATAATTCTATCTAATCTAATCAGTAAACATTTCCCACAAAACTACCACAAAAAATAGTTTCAGCGCTGCATAAAATAATGTTGTCCATCAAAACTGCATTCTAAGCTGCAAGTTTAAATAATTTGGTCTGCGCTCCCACTCAATTCTGATAAAAATAAATCAATTTTGTAGTTTATTTTTGGTTCAGAAACGCTGTGTGCAGAGAGGATCCATACAGGCAGCAGACAGAGAGCGTATCCACCTCTGAAATCAAGGTTTGTCTTTGAAAAGCTGAAAAGCACTAAGTTTGATGGCTGCTG
Source organism: Notolabrus celidotus (assembly GCF_009762535.1). Taxonomy (NCBI): domain Eukaryota; kingdom Metazoa; phylum Chordata; class Actinopteri; order Labriformes; family Labridae; genus Notolabrus; species Notolabrus celidotus. The sequence continues at coordinate 23,613,453 of NC_048272.1, forward strand.
ACATATCTGGGTTAGGATGATAACGGGGTGCTAGGGGCCCCCTCCAACCTTCTTTTGCCTATAAAAATCCATAAGGAGAAAAAGATTCTCAATTCCTCCTTCTTCGTTGTGTTTTTTAAAGCATAGTGGTGCTGCACATGTCGGTGGGATAAACCGCGTAGGTTTGGCTGCTTGCTTGTAAGTCCAAGGATATGGGATTAGCAGATGAAATCAACATGGATGTATGCCTGGGTGGTACATCAAAGCACACATGTATGTATAGGAGGAACATATATGAAGGTAGATTCAGTCAAGCTGCTGCTCTGTGACACTTTGATAATCCATGCTGAATAACACTTGTGTCACACGTTCCCCTGCAACTCGTTTTAATTCAAACTCTACTCTCCGTGCTTCCTTATTCCTCTCTCCTTCCCTCTCTCTCTCACTCTCCTCTCTCTCTCTCCTCTCTCTCCTCTCCCTCTCTCTCTCTCTCCTCTCTCTCCTCTCTCTCCTCCTCTCCTCTCACTCTCACTCTCTGCATCACTACTCCACTAGGAACGGTGGTACGTGGGCGGACAATCTCACAGTCCCTTTCAAGGTTCAAAGTCCCTTTTCTTCCCTCGCTCCTGCTCTGTTCTACATGTTGCTGCCTTATTAAGTTGTTCCCCCCCCCCCCCCCCCCCCCCCCCCTCCTTTCCAACCAAAAGTGTCTGGTTGGTCACAGAACATCTCTCTGGTTTCTGCCTGCTAATGAGCTTTCATACACACACATATGCGCACACACACTTTCTGTTTCTCTCACATACAAACATATATGCACCGCATCCTGCCATTTGTATAGATATTCACTTTAAATAATAGTTGCACACTTGTTTACAGTTTGTTACAAACAGTAATACAACATCCTAGAAATGTAAGTCTATGTTTTACATAGACACACGCATGCACACACTCCATCTAATCTCCTTTACAAGTGATTTAATAGGGAGGGTTTTTTTGTCTGTGTCCTCTCATCTCTGTGGCCGAGTCCCAAAGAGGCACACACACATAAGCTCAATGAAACACACACATGGCTGCTGGCCAGCTGGTATACAGGGAAAAAGGGATATGTGGTCTCAAGTTTGGCATAGTGATTTATGGCATGTTACGATATTGCTTTTTTAATTAGGGAATCTTTTCTGACATTTTTGTTTGGGAATTGTGTTTTTTGGTGTGGATTGAACTTGCCTGTCATTGCACTTTAATTGATTTACTTTAGAGTGTATGAATGCATTACAGTTTTATGGCTCAACACTTGTTTAATGGGAATGTATGACAGAAATGACAAACGGTTACAGTCTGCATTCCCACTGGAGCTACACACAGCCAAAAAATATGACTCTCCATGTCAACTGAGATAAAAGGATCCACCCAATGTCATATTTTATGATATAATATTAATGTATAGTGGGTTGTAACAAGGCATAGAGGGGACCCTTCAGTTCACGGTTGCAGACAGGTCTTTGGTTTTCTACATGAGACCTCTTTATAAAAGCCCAAAGGGGGCATGTCGACAGGCTGTGGGGGAGCATTCAACATTCTTGATATACCCCTTTGTCAGGCCCCTGTAACACACATATGCACACAAACACACACATACGCACGCACAAAAACAGTCCCTTTATTTGTACCAGTTCGCCCCCTCACTCCTCTGTGGCCGTCCATGCCATCTCATCCCTCCCTGGGGCTCCCCATATCGCTTTACTTCATTATTTAGGGTGTTATTTTTCTCCTCCTGATCTATAGTCCCCACATCACAGAGGCAGCTAATTAATTATGGATGGACTTAAGAAGGGAGGGGGTTGAGGGAAGGGGGGGGTCTTAAAAAAGCTGAACAGACACCCGCCTCATTACATATGCGTAGTGTTTTTGGAGCTTTATTAATTTATATGCTGACAGACTACGCGGAAGCCTACAGAAATCTTTTGGCTTTTTAATTCATTTATTTATTTATTTATATAGCATCCTGCTCCTGTCTTCATCCTCCAACCCCTGGCTCCCCCTCCTACCCACCTCATCTACAGTATGCCATGATTTTAATCTCTCACCTTCTCCATATCTGCATCCACACACACGCACATTCAGGCAGACACACGCCGACTGTCTCATTATCTGCTTTGGCGGATGTTAAAAGGTGTTTTGCTCACTTGCAAGTCGAGATTATCTCATCCGCATGCTAAACACTCGGTTTATTAATACTTTTCGTCTACTTTTTTGCATTTGGTGCGGATTGGGGTGCTGTGGTACACATCAGAGCGCATCGAAATGAAGGGAGGAATATTTTAGAACGGGCTTGACCTAGAATGACAGCTGCTATCCTTTGAGAAAGCTTGTGGCGACATCCAATGTAAACTGGCAACTGGATGTCATCAGTGTGATGTCAAAAAAATATAGGTCATGCATTATGTTGGTAAGAATGCTGCTGTTAGGAATGATGGCTTCGGCTTATTTCTGTCTGTTGAACATATTGAAGTATGTTTGAACTGCAAGTAGAATCAGAGCAAAGCTATTTTTCCCCCTATTTTGTATTCAGGAAATTTTCACTGAGTTAATATACAATACATCTTTAATAATCTGCATAATTGTATGCCTTTACTGTTACAAATGGGAACTGTGGCACTAGCCTTAGGCAGCAAAGCTATCGGCGGCTGTTCGGGGATAACAAACAGGCAGAGGTAAGGAAAGCCCTCTGGCAACTTGGCTTTGAACAGAAGTGTGAGCCTTGGATGTCCGCCATCATAAACACACTCTTCAGAACATACACTCATTCACGATCCTGAAAAAAAAGGTACAAACACACACTTTTACATTCAATCCAATCAGGGTGTGAGAGTTTATTTCACAGCTAATGGAGGATGTTTGTTTACCGGACTCGTCATTGGCTGTTGGCTTAGAAACAAAGACATATAAATTGGCAAAGCTATTTTCCTGCTACAGTTTTCACATCTGTTGGTGTCAGACAAATCGTATGATGGTGTCAAAATGCAAACACCTGAATCAAAATATTAAAATAGAGCAGCTGTTATGTGCTTTGTTGTGGTGTGGAGAAACTGTCTGTGGAATAGATCCATACATGCAACTTTACTGAAAACAGTTCCCTCCAGCTATTGGAGAGCAAGACAAAGGTAACCTTATGATGACGCTGGCTGCTGTTATGTTCAAGAAGAGATTCTGCTTTAGTGCAGGTCGTGTACAGAGAACAATCTGCAATTGGTCGCGTGTGGCTCTGCTATCTTAGCTTTGACTGTATCTGCAGACCTGATACATTCACCGCACGTTACCTTGCCTGCCAAGACTGCACACACACACAGACACTAAAATACACACAATGGAAACCACGTTTTTTCTCCCCATAGCACACACACATACAAAGCTTGTGTCTTCTCCTCCTTTTCTGTGTCCTCTTGGTCTTCCTGAAATCAACCGGATGCGGTGTCACATCTGGCCACAAAAAAATGCAGCATCCGTCTTTCACAGATGAAATGAAAGCTGAGAAGTCAGACAAAAAAGGAGGCGGAAAAGAGAAAAAAAAGATCTGTTTCAGCTTCAAAAGAATCCCTTGGTGAAATATTGTTTCAATGTACTCTGCACTATGTAGCCCTAAAGCCGGCTTTGAACTGTTATGGCACCTGTCACAAACACTGATGAAATAGTTTCTTTTGCAAAGCTCTTTTTCCTTTATCCTCTTCACGTTTCCCTCATACCTCTTTTTCTCTATCCCTTTTTTTCTCTGTATTCCTCTGCATCCAGTTGTGACACTGTGTGGTCATGTATTTGAGAAACCAGGGGCTTTCTGTGGGAAATTTCTGAACTCTTGCAACATGCCCTCTATATGAACTATCACATTTTGCTGTTGTTCTTTCTGACCATGTTATTTGGACCATACATTCTTTGTTGTTTAGACAGCTGGAGTTCTGATTCCCTTCACAGCCTTTACCAAACTCCCTTATACATTTCCCATACAACCAGTTTTCTTTTGCCTGGTATGTAAAACTACTCAAACTTATTTCAACCATAATATCCGATATTTTGACTGCAGTCAATCTTGGTTGATGGTACATCGACTGTATTGCAGGAAAATACACTTAAAAGGAAAGGTGCCTGTCAGAGGAAAAGGACAAGCAGACAGCTGAGCTGACACAAAGTCAATAGATGAATGAATTTAAACAATTGGTTAGTTGCAGCTGCGCTAGAGGCTATGCTATAGCCTCTGACAAACTGGCACCTACAAGTTAGCTGTACGGCAGGATGCTCAAAAACCTCCTCTTTTTGACTCTCTTGGCACTTTGGACGATGCAGGCTCAGAGCTTTTGACACGAGCATCCCTTTCTACTGAGACTTCAAAAGCCACAAGTGCAAATCAATCTCTTCTTTCTTCTTTGTTTGCCTCTCCATCAATTTTCAAGAGGTTGTCTGAGGCTCCAGGCAGTTAATTAAATAGGATATTGTCGGGGGGCTCCGGTATGTGGTGTGGATGAAGCTTTCACTTGAAGATGGAGGAAGGAATAGAAGGAGGGAGTCTATGAAAATACATAAATGGGTGCAAAGACTTCTAGGCATTCTTCTTATAATTTAAGTCTCCTCTCTACTTTCGGGCCTGTTCTATTTCTGTGTCCATCTTTCTTTTGACCCTTCTTTTTTTGATTCTTTCTTGTTTTTTATTCTCTTTTTTCTTTCTCGCATCACTAACTATCTGATTCCCATGGCTTCACTCAGCTCTGTTCCCAATTAAATTGGGCTCTTCTGCTTCTCCCACTACCTTCTTCCCCTCACATACTTCTCACATCCCTCCTTTCTTTTTCTTTTCTTCATCCTCTCCCTCTTCCCCCATCTCCTCCATTCCCTACCAGCCATCCATTTTGCTCCCAAACTTCCTCCTAGTTGATTGCACATCAGGTCTTCTGTTGCCTATTTCTTTCCCCTCTCTAATTTTGTGTTAGGCATGAGTTTGTGTGTGTGATCAGACACAAAAGGCCGGGGCTAAGCAGCCTAATGAACAAACTCCGGCATTGTGTTCTGGCCCCGGGATACACTGTAGCTTCTATGTACACCAGCTCAGAGAAGAGGAGGGGAGAGAAAATGTACTGACAGTGAGCCAGCTATCTGCTTAAAGGAGAAGCTCCAACAGAGTGAGGTAGAGGCTGTGCAGCGAGTATTTCACAAAGGTGTTGGTAGATGTTATCCTCTCTTAAGCTTCTCTTGTTTGTCCACACAGGTACATATCCTGCCCTGTAACATAAGGCTCCTCTACGCTCTTGTTACACAGTGTTTAAAATATTTCAGAGAAGTGAAGAGAAATGTGTGTTTTGATTTTTGATCCCAGCTGCTTCTTTCTTTAAGGCCCTTTTAGACGAAAGATTCATTGGAATCTTTGACAAAAGTTCATAGCTCTATGTCTTCTTCTCCTCACATCACAAAGCATCTCCTCCCTCCACATGTCTCTTATTATGTGAGTCACTTAGCAGTGTATTTAGGTTATACAATGTGTGATTTGTCAGCAGATTTGTTATCCTTTTTGGCTCTGAGACTACAGTACAGGCTTGGTTAGTTCCACCCAAGCTTTAACTTATGTTGTATAAGATCTGTCATCCCCCACCCTCCTGCTCACTCTCTCTTCTTCTCAGTGTTGACGAGCTCTGCATCGCTGCCAGAACATGGCATGAACACAGTAATGACTTCATTTCCTTCCAGCACATGCACACATGAATACATAGGAAGTGTTTCATACTGAGTGGACTGTCCTGTCTTATTCTGCCTCAGTAACTTAACACATGCAGGCACGCACGGACACACATGGCTCTGTCTGCACATTAAGAAACTAATTTGTCCAGATGAATCTTTGCAAGGACACACACAAGCACGCACACACCCTCCAGGGTTGTGGACTCTAGTGCTTTGAGCCAGTGGATGGGCGGCTTCCAGATGATCTAAACAACACTCTGTTGGCTCTGGCCAATATCAATGACTGATGTGCACACACCACACACACACACACACACACACACACACACACACACACACATACACACACACACACACACACACACACACACACACACACACACACACACACACACACACACACACACACACACACATGGAGGCAAACACAAAGTTCATGAGCTCATTATTCCATCACACACATGGATATAATACACTGGAGTCTATCTTCTTCCAGTAACAACGCAGCACTGTTGTGAGTCAAATAGTGTTACTGGTTAGATAATCTTTAGTGAACTTTGTGTGACGCTCTCTTGCCCAAGTGTTGTTGTGCAGCCTCTACATCTGGTGCAAGGCAAGTGAGAGTCTTGCACAATCCTGCAGCACATATGAACAGTGCATCCCAGCACAGCTCTTTAAGCTGAGCGTGTTTTAGCAAATCTGGCGTGAAGTCAAATATGTCGCCCGCGGCTCTTATCAACAAAGAAGTGATTTATTTCATCACTCCTGCTCTTCTTTTTCAGCTCTTTATGCTTTGTTTGCTCGCTCTTCTGACTGCATTAATAGCCTCCGCCTCTATCTTTCTTTTATTTTTCCTCTGGGGGTAAGCATTAAAAAGTATCTCTTGTTTCGTCTCTGCAGGACTGTCCTCAGATCCTCCCTTCCACCCAGATCTACATCCCTGTTGGAGTGACCAAGCCAATCACCTTAGCTGCCAAGAACCTGCCCCAGCCGCAGTCAGGACAGAGGAACTATGAGTGCGTCTTTCACATCCAGGGAGAGACGCACAGTGTGCCTGCCCTGCGCTTCAACAGCACCTCCATCCAGTGCCAGAAAACAGCGGTGAGTAGCAAAGAATCAAATGAGAAGACTTTTGGTATTCTGGTTGTATGAGTGGAAATTAATGAAGCCCCGTCAGTGGTGGAGGACTGCATGTGATGGTGGTGTGTTGCAGGATTGTAATAGTGAAACAAACATGGATGTGTGCCATTTCTGACTCTAGCTGTTGTTTTGTTTATCAATAACATTCAGGTTTAAGATTTGTCTCGTCCAATGAAAAATAGCTTTTGATGTTAAGCATGGTAAGGTCAGTTTAATGTAAAAAGCACATTTAAAAACATCAGTAGCTGACCAAAGTGCTGAACCGTTCACAAAAGAAGTAGTTCATAAGAAACAAGATGATTATAAGGACAAATGAGACAGAAACAAAGACTTATAATGAGCTGCATGCTCAGGACAAGAGGAGTCAAATACTATTTTGTCAAAGTGTGTTTTAAAGCTAGGGTTGGTAGTCAGATTTAGATCCACTTTTTGTTATACTAAACCTGTGAAAACACCAACCAATCCATGCCATCAGGAGCCAAATTATGAAACCAATCAAATTCCATCCTGCCATTCTGCCTGCCACCTGCACATACATTTCATGTTTGTTTGTGTTTTTAACTTTCACTATGATAATGTTTTGATGTTTTCTTAACGCTGAGTGAGACATGAGTTGACGTAGTGTAAAACACAAATGATGTGCTGAGGACCGGTTTTGAATCAGTCATGAATGTATGGTCCCGAATCAGCGGCGCTCGTGCATGTGAGCGGGGGCATCATTTTGGAGGAGCTCCGAGGGGAGGGGTTAGACGGAGTCCTGAGGAAATGCTACATTCAAATTCATGCTAGTTTTCCATGACTACCAACCCTAGCTTTAATGTAAGGCTTGAAAGATTTGACAGAGAAGGTAGATCTTATCAAGGAGGGAAGGCTGATCCACATGCAAGAGGACTCAACTGCAAAAGTGCAGTCACCGCGAGGTCAAGGACTTGAGCAAGGAGCTATCATGAGTCCCATGTTAAAAAAAACTAAGTGCATAGAAACATTGTTAAAAAAAACACCACTGTGTAGACATGACTCTGAATAATACTTGGACTCTTTACAGGCTAAAAGCACAGTCATTTAGTATTATTACTCTTGTCCAAATCAATGCAACTAGGTAACTGAATCATGAACCTGGTAAGGACATCGACTCAGTCTGGGTTTAAATAATGGCCTACTACAACTAATGAGCACTTTAGACACTAACGTACTCATTGTCCTGATGGATCACCGCGCTCCACTTGGACACTGGCTCACTCACAAGCCAGATAAATGATCCGCGGCTGTTCTTCGCACATTGAACTGATAGCAAATTAATACTGATGATTAGATTACACTTACACATTAATTGAATTGGGGCGCACTTGAAAAATCATTGGCTGAAGGGGATTTTCCCAGATTGTGCATCAAAATGATAAAAGATTGTCATTTTTCATGTGTTTGTTGTTGGTATGTGTGAGTGTTGTGGGCCGGATTCAAGTGTTCTCAAGGATGTTTTTTGCAGAAGTTTTTCTTATAAAAGTGTGTGTGTGTGTGTGTGTGTGTGTGTGTGTGTGTGTGTGTGTGTGTGTGTGTGTCTGTCTGTCTGTGTGTGTGTGTGTGTGTGTGTGTGTGTGTAGGATTTACAGGTAAGCATGGTAGAGTGCATTCCTGGTTTGTGTGTTGAAAAATGGTTGTGCAAATGTATGTGTGTGTGTGTGTGCGCGTGAATGCGTGTTTGTGAGGCTTCAAACTAGCGTGACAGATAAGAGGTAGCTAGCGTTGCGCTTCACTGAGGCTGAAAATGTGAAGAGGAAGTCTGTCTCTGAACCTAGTTGGAAGCGGATTGATCATGTTTACACCTCCACTCTATACCTCTCTCTCTCTCTCTCTCTCTCTCTCTCTCTCTCTCTCTCTCTCTCTCTCTCTCCCTCTCTCTCTCCCCTCTCTCTCTCTCTCTCTCCCTCTCTCTCTCCCTCCCTCCCTTGCCCTTCCTCTCTCTGCAAGAGGAGCTCATCTTTCTCTCTGCCTCCCTCCTTCTTGTCTGTCATACTTTCTCTTCCAGCCATTCCCCACTGTCACTGTAGCATCCTCATCCCCTCGTACACTCGCTCCTGCAGCCTATTTCCATCAACAAAACTGTATCAGAAGAGTGCTAGAGCTGTTAATTTTGTTGTAGACGAGTGTGTTAAAATGTCGCTCTACGTGTAGCACATGAAATAAATTAACTAGCAAAATTAGAAAAAGAGTGCAGAAGTTTCCACGTCTGGTTAATTAGCTGTAGCGCCTTCAAAAACGGAAATACCTTTTTGTGTGATTCACCTCGTCATTCCAGTCACAAGTCAATGCGGGCATATAGGAAATAGTTGACACTTAAGAAACACACACACCCCTCAGCAGCAATCTCTGGGTAGCCTCCGTGACAGCTAGCACATCATTTGATTCTCCCTGTATTGATGAGCAGTCTTCAGGTGCTGGCACACGCTAGCAAGTTGTTTGTGAAGGCAGGGCTAATTACCTAGCGATAGGGTTGTCTCTCCACAGAGATGTCTGTTTATTGACTGTTTATTGTTGCTGCAAGGGCAGTGCTAATCAGCAGCAGAGCTTAGCCTTGGCCAAAAGCTGAATTTCTTCATTTGATGTCCACAAAGCAGACATGCTAGCAGCAATTAGCCCAAGGCTGTCAGCACTTAGCCCTTGTTAGCAATTAGCCGTGCCAACTTGACTGCACTTTCAGATATCGATGCAGTGTGTGCATCAACTCTTTCGTGAGGCTGTAGTTAGATTCAGCTGATGAAAAAGATGCCAGCTGCATGAACTTGCCATTAAGGCATAATTCATCCCAGCCTGAGCTTATGAGCATAATTATGTGTCATAAATTATTAGGATGGGAGTCTTATTATAGCTCCGGAGCAGTATTTCAAAAGAATGAGCGTCTTAAATATTAGTTTATCCGTTTATAGACCTTCATATCTCTACTTTTCATGCCCCCCCTTCTCTATGTTTGTTCCTTCTTTGACAGTGTTCAGCACCAACTTAATGAATCATGTATGACTCTGCAGTAGAAATAGACTTCATCTGTTATGCTGCGTACACACTGCTGCCTCCTTGGTTTGCAGGCACCCAACTCCCTCCCGCGATGGGGAGAGGGGTTAATCAGTGTCTGTGCGTGTGTGCACATGTGCATCCTTCAATATGCTTCAGGCTATGGATCCCAGGATAGCTGTGCATGTGGGTGTTTGGGTGTACAGTTTCATTATAGCACTGCAAGAACACTGTTGGGGAGGGCTTGCTAATCAATGGGATAAACACAGGGCTGCTAATCCACAGTTTAGCCTTGGTTGAAAATGCACACGAGTGTTTGCCACTGTGTCAAACTGACACTCACTCACTTTTAAGGATGATGAGGATGAAGGCAGAGACCAGAATTATGTGACAAGAATTCCTGTAAAAGTGACAAAAGAGAGGCGAATGAAAGAGAGAGGACCTTGAGGTCAAAGAGACAGAGGATACACGTAGAGGAAAGACGGATGAGAAAAACAAGAGATGTAACACTAGACAGCAGAGGAAACAGCTAAAAAATGGAGATGAGAGACTTTCCAGGGAAATTGGAGCGTAGTAGACAATTTCAGGTGAGATGAATGTAGAAAAGTGAGAGGGAGAGTAATATTGAAAAGAACAGAGACAGGATAAAGAGATGAGAGGTTGCGAGAGAGAAAATCAGCTCAAAAGTCTCTCCTGAGGCCAAAACTCATTCTCCTCTCTTTCACACAATATCATCATACTGTCTAAAGGAAGATGACTATCCATGGGATATCCAGGATATCCACAGTCGGATCATGTTTAAACTCTAGCTTCCCATACATTTCTCCTTTTACAGTGGCTGTTATAACTCAATACTCTCACATAGTATCCCCTAACAGGAGACTGTCAATAATCTACTGTGTATGTGACACACATGATATATGATAGTGTAACATCAGCTCTATACTGACCTCGCTGGATATCGACTTTCCATATCTGCTTATGGGGGAAAATATTGGTGCTATGGTGTTCCTGTATAAGGTTACTGTACATAACAAGGGATCCCAAAGGGGAGGAAAGGCTGTGTATCACAAGACATGAGAAAGAATGCAGCACTTGGGAAAGCTGGTTTTATTTTTGCAACTATAGGGACATGAAACAAGCAGACCACACAATGTCCGAGGTGTGAGGACTTTGAAGAATCATACGCTAAGGGTCTGGATTTAAAAAATGCTCAAAGCTCTAAATTTTGCTGTGTCAAGCTTTCAGAATGTTTGCGCTGTGAAAAATATGTTTTTACTCACTTTTCTGTTCTCACTTTGAAGTTGGATACTTTGCCAAACCTAGTAACTCAACATTTTTGGAACCTGTGAAAGCCGATGAAATGGCAGATTGTCAAAGGTCCTATAGCAAGTTAAGTGGAGGAGACTGCTGATCATTTAGTTTAAAAAAAGGACTCCATACTTCCAAGTGCCAAACAAGCCCACATTACCACTGACACATACAGAGCCATCCGCCAGGCCGTATGGTAGCAGTTAACTCCGGTCAGCAGAAACCACAACAACAAGCTGGTGTCTACAACAGTTCCTTCCGGCTTCCTGACCCAGCCCAGACACCTTCCTCGTGTGTGTGGCCCAATCAGAGGTTGAGGTGAGGGTGTGAGGCCGAATGAGATGCTGAGCTGTGGGCTGGGAAGTCATGCTCAGATAACTGGAGGGGTCATGGGAGCGAGTAAACACATGTACACACAATGCTTGCAGACACATGTGATCACACTTTGGGGTCAGTGAGGCTGATGGAGCACAGCTGGGCTCTGTTGGAAGGGCGAGGTTGAGAGAGCTATTCCAGACTTGTCCTTTTTCTGTTGCTCGCTCTCTCTCCCCTTGTTCTTAGCTGTTTGTCCATTTTTACCTTTGTAACACTATTTTCCCTCCATCTTTATCCTTCTTTCTTGTTACTCCCTTGAGGGCAGGAATGAGAGGACAGATATTATCAGCGCAGGCCTTACACCATTACCTTCCGTCTGATAAACCACTCGGCTACTCCATCACCGTCTTCCTCTCACTCCTTCATTGGGTGGAAAAAGAGCAGACATGGGGGCAGCAGGAGAAAATCTAGTTTGGGATAGGGTGTGTGTCTGTGTGTTATTCTGCTGTGTGTAGAGAGAGGGCAGCTGTTTGTTAAAGGAGAAATGGGAAGTATCAGGGGTACTGATGGCATCCAATTAAGATAGATAAAATGATGATGAATTGCAGGCAGGCAGCAGAGACGGACGCTCCTGTGTGAGTGTGAGCGCACACACACAAACCCACGGATGGGAAGATGGGAGGAGGAGAAAACAGGGAAAGCAGCCTTTTAGATATGAAGAAGAAAAAGAGAAAAGGAAGAGATGGAGGATGAAAGAAGAAATGAAGGCAAGTAGATTTGAAAGCAGAGATAGCAGGAGAAAGAGAGGGAGAAGGGAGGACAAAGACTGCATAGAGAGAGAGAGTTTGGAGGGCGAATAATCTGCTCCCCTCCGATGGGAAATGAGAGAAGGGTGGCAGACAAGAAAGATGGATAGATAGATGAATAGATGGGTAGACGGAGCAAATGGAGGTCTGGAGAAGAGGCCAAACATGTCTGCAGGGAGAGCGCTTAACACAAACCACACTGGTCTAATAGTGTCATACAACCCTCACATGGTGTGTGCTAGAGAGCGGAGAGAGAGAGAGAGATAGAGAGAGGGAGCTGATGCAAACTTTAGCCTGACTTTCTAAGACTTTCTGGAGTTTGGAGGATTTGTTAAAATATGTAACCGAGTGTAAAAACTGCAAATGATGAATTATTGAAAATAAACTTTCATTTTAAATAAATCATCGCACAGGAAAATACACACACGCAGTGCCAAAGGTGGCAGAGACGAGACTAATGAGGGCCTTTGCGCTGGTCGGTGGAGGGTAGGCGCAGCGGAGCATGGTACAGCGTGGTCTGGCATGGCCTGGCACAGCTTAATGAGATATAAACAGTAGACCTGCCACTGCAGTCAGCCACAGCACACACTGACACTGTTTTAATTGGCTTGCAGATGGTGTGCTTGTGTGTGTATGTGTGTGTGTGTGTGTTCAGTGTCCGGGTTGACTGAAGTGCATGGGAATTCATTGGAATTTATTTTAGGCGCAGCAGATTGAAGGCCATTCGTTGTTTCAAAAGTTGGCTCCCTCATCATGTGATACTTCAGCTTCAGGCTGCACTGATCTGATTTAGATTTTCAGACACTGCTTTGTGTTGGTTTGTGTCACATGAAGTGTCTGTGTCTCTTTTGTTTGTTCCTGAAAAAAGGGGTATTGTCCCTCTTATAAGTGAATGATTTGTTTGTGAGTACGCTTTTTAAAATGTATGTCCTCTTTACTTTGATTATTGATTTATGTATAAGAATGTGTTCACTTTAAAACAAACCACTCATCTTCTTGTGGTACCGCTGAAAAGAAGTCTCTCTCTACTCTGTCCTCACTTTCCTCCTTCATACTTCAACCCTCCTAGTCATCTACCTATCTCCATCTCTACCTCTTCCTTCTCCTCCTTCCTCCTCTTCATCTCAGCCTCGTCATTGGCTCTCTTCCTCTCCCCCTCTCTGTCAGGTGGAGAGCACAGCTCCCACACTCCTCTCCTGGATAAATAAGAATTAATTGCTGTTCAGCTATCAGCATATGTCAGCTTCTCCACCCCATCCTCCAGCTCCATTTCATCATCTTCTTCTCTTCCCTGTCTCTCTTCTGGGTTCTCTCCAATCTTTAACCTTTACTCTGAAATCCCTCTCCCTTAAAGCTCGCTCCACCCTTCAGTATGTTAAAGAAATAATCTCCTGCTGTTAACCAGTTAAGGAGAGATTAGAGAAGAGACCATATCTGCCTATGTGTATTTACTTTTTCCCTTTTGGTTGAAAAGTAGCCGGAATTCCGGCCAACACCTCCTCCACAATCACAAATATACACAATAGCAAAAACTGTAATGACGAAAATAGTCAAAAAAAACAGCAAACACGCTATGCTAGCTATCAACTGACTGGATTCAAACTAGGGATGCACGATATTATCGGCACATTATCAGTATCGGACGATATTGGTTTTAAAATGAATGAATCGGACATCAGCCAACACGCTGATATCCGACGATATAATTAACTGATAAAATAATGGGCTGCTGCACACATGTTGGGCTCATGTTTTAAGTTAAATTTGATTTAAGCAGCAGTCTGTAAGGTACATGTAGCTGACTAATTTAGGCACATTTACTGTCAAAGGAAACCATTTTATTTAATTTGGGTTTAATTGCTGTACAGTTGCACTTTTCACATGTTCCCTGTGAACAGAGGTTTGGTTTACTTACTATGTCAAATGTGAAATTTGCCAAATTTGCCCTGGTTGTGGGAATTGTTATGATTGTCTCATGGAGAGCATCATCCAAGTTTTAAGTAGGATGTATCTTTTTGTATGAATTTTGTTTGAAAGCAATTGTCATAAATCAAGTGCAGTTTAAAGTATTAAGAATTTTTCTTATTTTGCACAAGAAATTAATATTACATAACAAATGTGATAAGAGTATCACCATAATACTGTACGCTAATTCCAGTACAGAAGAGAATTGATGATCTCTGCAATTAGGTGTGCGGCAAAAAATATCGGTAATCGGCTAAATGAGTTGTAAAATATCGGCAAATCGTATATCGGCAAAAAATCCAATATCGTGCATCCCCAATTCAAACGTTTTAAAACTTACTTCAGTAATTGTGCTGTGTTTTAGCCTCTAACATCGTAACATTAAAAAACAACACTTGCGTACAAATAGTGTCCAAGCAGCTGCCGTCTACCTCCATGAGATGGAATTAGTGCTGAGGAAAATTAACTCTTTATATTCCAGTGCTGCTAAATGGCCAAATGAGGTCAGTACAAAAAATTTAACTTAACTGTAGTACAGTAATTTGTCAAGGGACAGAGCAAGGTGCGAAAATAGTGAAAGGTTCTTTCTCATTTCAATGAGTTTCAGCCTATTTACTTCCCCATGTCGTTACATGTGTGTCATGTGACAGAGAGTGCAGATGAAGTCTTGCAGATGTGTGCGAGTGATCAAAGACTTGCAAAGGAAGACAGAGTGTGTTAGAGTTTGTGATGGAAGAATTGGCGCCTTAAGAAAGGAATGAGTGTACGGGGGCAAAAAGGGTGAGCAGACTAAAAAATATGACCATTTCTGTAAACGACCGAAAATCATCCTTTTGTCCGGGGAGAGGTCTAGAAAGCTTACGCTAGCTTAATGCGTGTGCTGGAAAATAAGAAACACTGGCTATGGCAGCATTATTTTTCCCTCCAGCCAGCACTTTTTTTCCTAGTCCCCTCTCTCTCTTTTTCCCTTTCCATCAATGAAGAAAGTGTGTGTGTGTGCATGTGTGTGTTTGTGTGTGTAAGAGATAAGCTGGGTAACTGGGTCCAGCAATGCCCTCAAATCCTGTTAGCATTAGCGATTAGCACTGGCTAACAGCCCTTATTATGAGCGGCAGCTGATTCCGCGCCGTCTGACCCCACACATACAGTACATACACACACACGCACACACTCGCTAAGCTATAGGAAGGATTACTACTTGATCCTTGATTAGGAGGCCATATCTGCTTGGAAGTTGTGTGTGTATGTGTGTTTCAAGGGTACTGTTGTGTGTATGTTTCTATATGTTGCTAAACACTGTTTACCATGCCTAATCTAGTATTCAGAATTCCTTCTCTGTCCTCTGCTTTTCTTTGGCACCATCCTAATGTGTCTTCTGTCAAAGTGTTCTACAAAACCCTTTTTAATTTAGAATAACTTAGATTAATAGAGACGCAGTGAGGTCGTACTTTTTGATGATAACTGTCATCTTCACCTTGAGAGGCAGAGTACAGATCAGCCCATCCTCTCCCAGGTACGGGCCTGCCCTGGGCTAGTTTGATATTTTTAGCGGTCCAGCTTGCACACACCTTCAAAATGACTAATTATCAGGCTGTGACCCTCACAGAAGGTACCCGTTGTTACTTGAAACGTGCCTTCCTTCATCCCTCCTTCTCCATCCATCTATCCTCGCATCACCTCCTCCAGTTTGCAGTGACACAGGTCCAGCTGGTGCTGCAGTGTTTTAATTGACACATCTCATCCTCTAGGACAAAGTCTGTCCCCAATTTTAATTTTTAAGGTCCTCCACTTGCGCGGATTTTTAGTCCTGTCTTCGCTTTTCTTTTGTTTTATGTAGTGTCTCTTAGTGTCTCTCCCTTGGATTCAACACTGTTGCTGATGCGTTTTGTCGTCTTATTCTCTGTGATCTTTCCATATTTGTGTTGTGTATTTTTAAAATAAGTTCAAAAGATAACTGATTTCAAAAAACCCTCTTATTTTCTTTCCACTCACCTTTAGTTTTTCCGACGTCTCTTCTCTTTAAAGCCTGCAGACATACTGATTGTAACATCACCTTTATCTCCTAACTCTTAGATGTATATGGACTGAATCATAGAGTGTTAAACGTACTGTTTTTACATCTCTCCTCCCCTTCACAAATGCGAATCCTGACCTTTTGAGAGTATCCTGCTTAATGTTTGCATTTTCATCTTAGAATCTGCTGTGCAGTGAATAAACCATGTACAGGGTGCATGTGTGTATTCCCTGAACTGCGTATGGTGCAACAATGCTGGTTCAGTATGAAAGTTTAATAAGCCTTTGGTGCAATGAGAGGAGATGAGCTTTGGATCATAACCTAACCTTTCCAAAGCTTCCCACCACCCGCTACTGCCCATTAAACACACATACATACACACACACACACACACACACACACACACACACACACACACACACACACACACACACACACACACACACACACACACACACACACACACACACACACACACAGACACTTCTCCCTCACTAAATATTCATGTTTGTTGTTGGTGGAAGTACATGCCCAAGCAGATCCCAGAAACCCCTCCCTCAACATATACCCTGCCCTTAGAGGACAGATGTGCAAACACAGACACGTGAGAAACAGAGATGGAGAGGGGGTGAAGAAGGCAGGCCGTGTTATTGTTTCGTCGGAACCTCCACACCTCTGTCATGTGTGTGTTAAGGTTTTCAGAGAGAAGACTTGTCAGTAGATAAAGCAGGGTGAAGAGGTCCTCACACATCTATCATCTGTTTCACTATCAAAGGAGTTTGCCTCCTCTCAGTTGGTTTAGAGGGGGATCAGGCTGTGATCTGATTGGTTGACGTGTCAAGAAGCGGGATAAAAGTGCAAAAAAGCTTGACATTGTGTCTTCAGTCATGAGCAGATATAACAGGGCAGCAAGGACAGAGCGATCTCATGACAGTTATATAGAAAAATACATACGGGACACAACATTTAATACATTCTGCAAACAGGGCCTCAGCTTGTTTCAAAGAAAGGATATCCAGCATATTACATGATCTCAGGATAACATTTTTTATTCCGGCCAACAAAAAAAAAGGAAAATATTTGTCTTTACAAGCAGCTCCTGACATTTTCTAGTTAATATCAGGACATTCTTATTTCTGGAACTTGCCTTTCAAACATGTACTTGACAGTGGAGATGATCTGTGTTTGAATGGCTTTCACCATAAAATATACTCCGTTTGGTTTAGGTGTTTGCTTCCATGTGTAAATGGGGCATATGTCTCACTTTTTCTACCACTCGTCATTACCTTCTTGCTGTATTTCATTTACTCTTCTCTGAAGCTTTACATCTCAGCCTCTGTAACGTTCCCTCTTTCTTTCCTTCCCTCTCCTTGTGTTGCATGCATGTAGTCTCTCATATGTTCACCCCATCTCCACTCGGTGAAGAGGTGTTCATTTTCCCAGACAGACTGGGTGGTCTCTCTAGGGAGAGAGAAAGGAGGGAGGGAAAGACTGAAGAAGTTCATATGTTTGGACTTGAGTAGAGAGAAATAATAGCAGACATCCCAAACATGTGCTGTTTTGTATGTGTCTTATCTTCCTGTGTTTTTCATGTGTTCTTATTTATCACTTTTTATTTCCTGTACAGTGCCATGCAATCAGTCTTTGATGCATTCGCTGACATCCGTTTCTTTGAAAGTGTCTTGTGTGCAGAATGCATATTTAGAGTAGAGTGTGCACATGTGTTCCTCTGGACATGTTTGCTTTCTGCGATAAAGGAATCTGCTCCATATTTCCTTGTTTGACTGTGGGCGTCCCGGGGGATGAAAGTAGGGAGAGAAAGTCTGACTGAGATTGATGGGGGAGGAGGTTTGTAAAGAGGAAGAGGGAAGGAATAATGAGAGGGAGAGAGAGAGGAAAAAGAGTGGGTGGAACGGAGGATTGCGAGAGAGGGCGAGGCAGAGGAATGTGTGAAAAGACCAAGGCAGACATGTCAGGGAACAAATTGAAAATGCCAATTTCACTTTAGCCCCCACCGGCTCAGGCGCTTACAGGCCAGGCCAGGCCTCTTATTCCATGTGTAAATGAATGGTGTCCACAGAATAACACACAATCACCTCTCTCTATCCATCTCGCCCTCGCTATTTCTGCTTCACCCTTGCTGTTGTATCATCCTCTTTCCCTGCCCACATTCTCATCCTTCTTATCACCATTTTTTCATTGGTTTGCTCCCTGTACTCCACTTGTCTAAGCTGACTCCACCTCTGTCTTTGTGACCCATGAGCCAACCCCAACATTTTACAGTATTTTACTCATCACCTGTCACTTCTCTTTTTTCCCTTCTCAGCTCTTCCTATCATCTGGTATTTTTTTGCTCTTTTCGAATTGTCATTTTCTTGCTACCTGTAGCCTTACTCTTCCCCTTCAGATCAACCCTACAACATTTACTCAAGCATACATGTTATTTGTCTTACCAAACCAGGTTCACTGGCCTCAAAGGAGCAGACACCTCCCTTTGAAAACTTGTGCTTGCAAACTGTCAGTACTGACATCTTCAGTTATTTTGTGGATTAATTCATTGGTCTATTAAATGTCAGAACACATTATGAACCTATTATGATGTCTTTAAACAACATGAAACACAGAGTTATTTAGTTTGTAGATATCCTGTTAAAGAGAGGCAATACATGCAACCATTTGAGTGGCTTAGATAAGACAATTTTGCTTAACCCTCCTGTTATGTTGCAGGTCAAATTGACCCTTTTTAAAGTTGATTTCAGGCAATATATGCCTTCCAAACCAGCTAAATGCAGCATAAAAATCTGGGCAGCATGTGACAGAAAAGGTGTCATGTTAATTTATCAACATCACTTCATAAAAAAAAAATTCAAATTTTAAAATAAAATAAACTAAAATCTAAGTCATGTCAAACTATTGTATTTATATTTAGGGCTCTCCCAAGTATATTAAAAAAAGTTTTAACATGAATTTTAATGAAAAATTAGTGAGTTATCCTCATTGAACCATGATCTGAGAATTAAAGAACACTAATGGACTAAATCTTGATTTAAATGGTTAGTAATGGAGTTAAAAATTAGATCTAAAAAAAATGGTATTGGTATTTTTTGGGGTTCTGACACTTGGGATAATTGAATATGCCCCAGGTCAAATTGACCCAGGAACATTATTGCTGTTACAGAGAAACAAACATAACAGGAGGGTTAAAGACTGACTTCAACAGTTGTTCAGTGGCAGGAAAATGTATCAATGAAAAGTGTCTCGTTCAACCAAGCTAGTAATTTTGGTCTAGTAATTGTACAGTGATGCAGTCTTAAGCTGTATTATTTGCCCTAATAGTTAATGTGTGTGAATAAGTTTCCTTGTTGATTGTCCAGCAGCTTTGCTGGCAGGTGGAGTGACTGAGGGAAAAAGTTTCCAACTAGAATCATCAACATTCATCAGAAAACACAATTTGAAGCAATTTAATGTTAAAATTAGTAAGAACAAACTAGTTGTTCTCCTGAGATACACATAGACATGTCCTATTATTTGGATATCAGCCTCCAAGGCAGCTGGATGTAAATCATCAAAATCCCAAAAAGTGAAGAATGAACTAATCATCCATTCACTCATTGTGACATTGCTGTGTCCCCTTTATTTTCTTATCTTCTCTCAGCACATTTCTCGGTCCTTTCCCGCTCAAATACATTCAAATTCACCATTATTACAGATGTCAAGATAAATCTCACAGTATCGCACTGGAGTGGGCGATATCACAGCAGCGAAGTTGTAGCTAGATTCAATCTGTGAGGGCCTTGTAGCCTCAGGCTCAGGGCTTTCACTCTGGATTTTATCACCACTTCACTAAAGGAGAATAGTCCTGCAATCTGTCACCCCAAGGCCACCAAAGATAGTGACCACAGCAGTGTTAGTGAGAGTGACCGGGCACCCTTTGACTGACAGAGGCATCAGGTTAACTCAAGTCTCACCAGCCAACGAATCAGAGCAGCAGCCTCAAAGCGGAGCACAGGCAGTCTCGTCGTATCGCTGTCTAGCTTCTGTTCTGTGTTGTTTCAAAGACAGTTAATGAATGGAGGAGTTAATAATGCAAAAATGTGTCAGACTGGGGGGAGCAGGGTTTTTGATGAATGGGATGATTGTGTATTTACCTCAGCTGCTTTGTGAAAGTGAGAGGCAGGGATTGAGGAGGCGGTGTAACTTCTAAAGCTGCATTTTATTTGCCGGTGATAATCATCGTAGATAATTTATTTGTGGGGAGGTTGGGAGGGGTCTCATAGGAACTCTTTCTCAGTTATTCCCACAGTTAACACACCGCCATCACATCCCCGCTTTTGAAGCCTGTTGTCTCATTTAAAGCGATTCCATAAAACTGATTATGCCGACGACGAGTCAATTACATTTCAACTCTTATTAGTTCAGGATGCAAAAATGAAATTAGATGAGAATATTATTGTTAGAGATATATACCGCTTTTCATTCATCACTGGAATGAAATGAGTCACACAGTGAACGGGATTCCAATCTCTTAATCAACTCTGTGCTCTGCCAGGCGGCGGTGGCGGCGGATGTGCCGCGTGTTAAAATCACAATATAGTCTGTCTTTCATCATTCATTTTTATGGCCCTTCAACTGTGTGAGCGCCGCGGGCTATGACATTACCACCAGCTACTCTCTGAACTCAATATGCTCTTTTAGATTTCTGACTCCTTTACTAATTTAATATTTAGTAAATGGCTCCAAAATCCAAATGTCTTATTATGATGCTGTTCTGGTTTAGGATACACATTTTTCTAGGTTTTGATTCTACCATGAACACTGATCTTGATTTTGTTGTTTGATATTGCAGTACACCTACGAGGGCAATGACATCAGTGACCTGCCCGTGGACCTGTCTGTGGTTTGGAATGGAAACTTTGTCATTGACAATCCTTACAACATCAAAGGTGAGTCATGTCATACTGTATTTCATCCTCTCTCATCCACCATTAAAAGTGCTTTAAATCTGTCAGTTTTCTCAACACACAATTAATCTTGTAAATCAGACATCATGTTTCGGGTCAGTCATTATAGAGAACAGAAGAGAAACGTACTTTATTAATCCCCATGGTGGAAATTCAATTTTTTTCCACTCCTGTTAATTTTGTGGTCATGCTACACACACAGTTTGGTATATACATACAATTTTACAAACAGTGCAGTGAACATGCACTTAGGGAGAGATGTCGGAGTGAGGATGCTGCCATCAACCAGCACACTCAAAGCAGTTGGGGGTTTGGTGACTTGCTCAAGGGCACCTCAGCAGTGCCCAGACAAGTGAACTAGCACCTCTCCAGCCACCAGTCCACTTGCCAAACTTTGTCCATACTGGGACTCAAACCAGCGACCCTCCAGTTTCCAAGTCAAGTCCCTATGGGCTGAACTACTGCCGCCGCAGCTTTGATGATTCCTCTATTCTAGCTGAGTCATGGTGGATGCAGCACCTTTTAAAAAAGGAGGCTAATACATACAGTAGCTTTGTGACTTTCACTAAACAATCTTCATCTGAAGAATTGATCATAAACATATTCTCTTAACCCACTGACTCTTGTGATCAATGTTCTTGTTCACTAAAAGGCTCAAGTATTTTGTTTCTTACATATTTCAAGGAAACCCTGTTCATCAGATTTTGAACTTTAAAGGTTTATTTTGTTTCCAGAGTAGGTGTTGTTAATTTGATTTTAACTGCATATTCAATTCAGTAAATTAACTGTGAGATAGACCGTACAAAATTAATGTAATTCCTGGCCTTGCTACAAAATGATCACATTCTTGTTTTTGAAAGAAAGACGTAGGCAACCTGTGTGTAGGCAACAGGGACACTGTAATCAATCAATTTGAACTGCATACGTTGAATACCTCAGAATACTCAAATGCTGATTTTTTTGCAAACACACAAGTTTAAAAAGCAGACATAGTGTACATGATATAATGTGTATTCGTTAATAGATGTATACTGTATATATATGTATTGACTTATAGATGTGTCTGTTAAGGTTCAGATTTACCTTCCACGACTTTACTGTCATAGCCAGATGAGAGTGAGAAGTGGTGCTAGTAACTGTTGTAACATACTGAATACTTAGTAAGCCTGTAAACGACTGATGAACAGATTAAGATTCAAATTGAGCGCATTTTCTCTGAATGGTGCATTGAAGTCAGATCTGTTGATATTTATTAGGAGCTTAAAAATTGATCCAACATAATGTGTTGATAATTTTCACACTCATTTCACCAGTAAATGACTTCTTGTTCCTTGTTCTCAGTTTCACTGAGAAAAGTTGCATAGGTAATGTTAAGTGTTTTTGCTGATGCATCACATCACACTTGTATTTCACACCCCTGTGAGAAGAATAACGCCCCTTATCTGCAACCCTGGTGCTCCAGATGTTCACACATAGAATGAGAATAATTATAATATGTGTTAATTGTTGTTACACAGTATTATTATACATGTACACTGATCCATAACCACGCCTCCTCCTCCAAACAAAGAACCATGTACACATTATCAATGCACCTCTGCGGGAGAAGAGGATGAGATCATGTCTGTTGGATATAATTACTGGTAGGACAGTCTTTACATTGCTGTCTCCATAATTATTGTGGCCTGAACAGCACAGCAGGAGTCTGTAACATTATTCCCCTGCTGTGAGGTAAGGTAACATCATCTCCAGACACCATTGCGTTCAATACAGCCTGTTGACGTCTTGCACAGGGACCTCAGTGCAGCAGAGGATGCTATAGTGTCTTGTTCTGTTTGTTTCTCTGTGATTGTTAAAGAAACAGCGAGCAGCTGGGGTTTCCTTGTTGTATTGAAAATAAGAAAGGTTGTTACATCTGAAAGTCTGTGAGGCGATGATCATTTTCATTTCGTCAGTCATGTAAAGTAACACCACACAGTCACTTTCTTTCATTTATCGATGCCGCTCTTTGTGATGTACAGAGCAAGCTGTTGAGGTCTCAAGTTTCACATATACCAATATGTTATATTGATGTGTTTGGAACGTATACTAGACTCAGGGTGTGGACACAGGAACCCCACTGCAGGCCTCAGTAACAGGGTGTTTATATTCATAGGGGTGACATAAAAGGCTCTGACTAAGCACAGTGTTTCTAAACCGCGTCTTCACAAACATACAGCAGCACTGACAGAATACCATATGAGCAACGTGCATCAGTGTCAGTTATTGTGTGTTAACCAAGCCTAAATCTCCTGAAGGGCGACCTACAGCACAAAGATGCCTCTCTGTCTCTCTGTCTATCTCCTTTCACCCTCTGCACTCTCCCCATTTCTCAATCATGATAATCATCTCCTGGAGTATGAGAGATGCTCTCTTGTCTTAAACACTGATATGTTAATGTAATTAGAGAGGAGTCGTTTAGCGGCCCGTAATTGGTACAGGCTTGCTCTAAAGCTGCTCCATGACCAATGGGATTTGGGGATGGAATAGCAGAGAGGGAAAAAAAATCACTGTACAATTCCTGAGGCTTTTAGCAGATTGTGCCTAAACTCAACTTGTTCTTGTGCTACTGACAAACTTTTAAAACGTTTGATCTTCAAAAGGTTGTGTAACTTGTGAGGTTGTACTGTATTAAACCCAAACTATACTGATGCTAAGGTTACTTAGTTGTTTTTCTGGCCCCATTTCCTCCTTTTAATCATTTTCTTTCATCTCCCCTCCTCCTCACCAGCCCACCTGTATAAATGCTATGCACTGAGGGACAGCTGTGGAATGTGTCTGAAGGCAAACCCCAGGTTTGAGTGCGGCTGGTGCGTACAGGAGAAGAAGTGCTCCCTGAGGCAGGAGTGCACTCCTCCAGAGACCACATGGATGCACGCCACCACAGGAAACAGCCGCTGTGCACACCCAAAGATCACCAAGGTAAGTCTTCTACGTAAAGACAAACGCTCACACAGGACGCCATACAGCAGCTTCACAGTTTGCTATGTAAGCTTTGGAAAGTAACAGATGTCTAAATGCTTGGGTAGCACACACATGCTACACATAATAACACCCCAAGATCTGCAAGACCAGGCAACACTTTCAAAACAAACAAAGTTGAAGAAAAACTCAGTCTATGCTACTATTTGGTGTGCTTTGCCCAACAACTCAGTCTCACAAATGACAGATGAGTCAGGTGTTTGTCAGGGGCAGAGAGGGGTCAGAGAGAAATAGGTTCAAGTAACACTATGCCTTCGTATCACAAATATTATCACCTCTTGTTCTGCAAACTTGAAAAACTTGCCTTACGACAAAACTCAGAGGATTATTGAATAAAGAAAGAAAGATTATCAAAGTCAGCTAAAAGTAAGATTTCCATAAGAGGAAATTAGAAACTCTACCTTTGCTTCGTCATTGTTTGTGCTCGGCGAGTGGAGGGGAGCAAGCAGGGAGGAGAGACAACTTAGGAGCAATCACCATGACTGCAACCACAACACAGATGGGCCGGCCAGGAGGAGGCGGTTCACACACACCAAGACTCAACACACTGACGTGATTAGAGATGATGGCTACACATGCATACACACACTCACACACTCACAAACTCACACACACACACACACACACACACACACACACACACACATACACACACACACACACACACACATACAAACACCTGAGGAGGTGGAGAGGATGGTTGTCTGGAGTGCGTGAGTGCAGAAGGGAGACAAAAAAAACCAGAGAATTTTTGAGGTGTGCTAATTGTGTCCCACCATGAGCGCAGAAAGTGTGTGTGCTCATTTGTGGGGTGTGACAGGCTGGGTGAGCTTAGGCGTCTAAGCATCCTGGCGTACCCATCTGCTGCCACTGGTAGCCATGGCAGTGGTCCTAGTCTGACTGTGACCCGGGTCAGCGTCCCCACAGCTCACCACTGGGAGTGACACACACACTTGCACACTCTCCCACAGACACACACACATGCGCTGCTATGGGAGACGTGTCCTGAACATTGAAATCATACCCTTCCCTCCTTTTGCTTTCTTCCCCTCTTTTCTTTCCCTCGATCACTTCTTCTTTTAACATTTCTTTTTTTTTAAATGTAATTCCTTCTGAGATAAATTGAAGCGTTTTCTCGGTCAAAACGAGGGCCACTTCTCTCCATTTAAATGAGTGTGAAATATATGTATAGTTTATAATGCATGCCCGTTTCATCAATGCAGACTTTTATGGCTGGAGTCCTCAGTACATTTCCTGTGTGACACGGGTTCGCCTCTCTGAATGCGTAATGGAGATATTGGATAATTAGGGCACTGGCACATAGATAAATCCGTTAGCTAATGCTTTCCCTCTCTTCTTGCTCGCTTCAGTTATCTCTTTGAAACAAGCGTACAGAGGCAATTGGGTTGTGTGTGTGTCTATGTATGAGAGACATGGAGGGGGGGGTGCGTGTGTGTGTGTGCAAGCATGTGCTATTGCATGCATATTGAGAGGTAAATCCTGGCCTCGGGGCATGATGTTGGTGGCAGTCAAAAAAACAGACGTAGAAACGCTTCAAAGCAGCAGAAGGAGAAACCTGCAGCAGGTTTGCAGAGCTTGGAAGAAACAAAGGAAGGTGAAAGAAAAGAGAGAGATGACAGGGGAAGCGTTATCTCGGAGCCACTCTGCCAGCCTCACCTCTCCTCTCCACCTTTGACATTTACAGTGTGACATTTAATGCCAGAAGAACATCCGCAGGCGACAAAGAAAAGCTTTCTCCTCTCTCCTGCCATTTCATCCCTTAGTTCTCCCAAAGAGTATCACATGCATGACACAAATTGAATATTACTCCACTTTTTTACCATCCATTCTGTCAAGTCAAATCCCTTTTTTCTAGTTAGACACCCCAGTTTTTGATTTATTTTCACATTATTCAAGCTTCTTGATTCATTTTTGCAGCATGCTAGTTGCTGTGTGGCCATCAGCTAGGGGATTAGCCACTTATTTCATTTGGACGGGAATGTGAGTTCAACCGGGACAGAAACGCCACCAGAGAGAGAAAGTGTGTCAGCACACACATAACATACAGACACATAATAAACACAGCTATCCAGAGCTTTCAGAGTAGCAAGCGTTGAACCCATTTTGTGTCATTTCCGAGCATGCTATTGCCCATTTGACGTTGTTCAATAGTGTGCAGTGGGGTACTGTTCCAGTAATGGCTCTGGCACCTAAGTACTGTTCTCCAAACACAGCAATTTGTGTTATAAGCTCTAAATGATTAGTTTCAGACATTGTAAGAATGTGGTTGTTAGGCTGTAAAAGTGCTGCTTTTATTGTGCTGTATTATTTTCTGCCCTGACATTGTGCACTAAGATTAATTACTTCTCCTTTCACAGCATGCAAACACACAATTTGTTTGTGTGTGTGAAAAGACACACACTTCAAAAACCACTTCTACGCATAAACACAAACACATTTTTTGTCATCTGTTAACATATATAACAGGTTTAAAATCAGAGATGAAATATATTACAGCAGTATAGCTCGTGTGGTTTCCTCAAATCACAGTCCAAGTCACAACAAGAGAAACAAAAAGAGAATATACACACGCATATATACACACTGTCTGCTGCTGTCCCTCAGCGTAATGCAGCAGTGTCCTAGTACTGGCCTTGGATGCTTCCTGGCCCTCCATCATCCATCATCTCCTGCCTGCCTTCTCCTAGGGGATAGGAAGAGCATTACAGCTAGCCCTTAGAAACCAATTAAAACAACACAGAGCAGACCAGTGTGTGTCTGTGTGTATATGTGTGTCTGTATGTGTGAGGGGGTGTGCATTGTTAGTGCTTTAGCATAAGGCATACATCTGTGTTGGTAACATTTTTTATGATGCACTGTATGTAAGAGATTTGTGTATCTGCGTGTACTTTAAGTATCTGATTTATGCATGGATTAGTGTCAGGATGCATGTCTTTGTTTCGACTGTGCATGTGCAAAGCCAATAATTCTTTCTCATGTAATTGCTGCAGTATTGGCCTCTGCCAGACTTTCTACCTCTGTATCTTCCTTTAGCCAATCATCCGTCTCTTCCCTTCCTCTTTCCCCTTTCCTTCCCTTTTCCTGTATCCTTTGTCTCTGTTAACCTTGCTTGTCCTCACTCGTTGCCTCTGTTGTTGAGAGTGTTCTTGCATTTGAGAAGCCTGAATCAACCAGGACTCTGTGTTATAGAGTTGTAAGAAGGGACTCATTGTTACAGCCTTGAGTATCGCTGTTAATTTAATTATTCTGAATAAATACTTATGTATGTTATTCATAAAAATGTTTTATTACAACTGATTGTACTTAAGACTTTGATGTCTTAATAAAGTTTTAGTACTATTTTTATGATCATAGAAACTGAACATGCTCTCAAAGTTCAGCAAAAATAATTCGCCTCAGTGTGATTCTGACTGCCGTCAGATGTTCGTAACATTTCACATCTTCACTAAGGTCATCTTTCAATTAGTTACATGTGAACATTTATTGGCATAGACTCATAACATCTCTTTTATCGCTCACTTCATCGCTTCCATCAGTTTTTTTTGTGACTTTTTTTGAAAGGCTTTCACATAACAGATAAACTTCAGAATCCTTTCGCCATGTTCATATTATCTCTTAGTGTGTCCTCTGCCTCCGTCCTCCTCCTCCTCCTCCTCATCAGCCTCTTCTATAACTAGCAGATGCTATCTGTTCATTGCTGCTCAGCCCGCCACAATAGGCCTCACACAAAGCCTCCGACACAACGGAACAAGTCAGAGACGAAGAGAAAAAAAGGGGGTTGAATGAGTGTTGAGCGCTGTGACTGTGAGAGGAGAGAATAGAGCAAGTGTTAAGGCTGGCGGCTTTTATCAAAAAGAGCTTTTTGTTTGTGTTGTTTAGTTGTGGATGCAACTACTTGTATGTATGTGTGCGTGTGCGTGTGTGTGTGTGTGTGTTTTGATAAGCCAGTGCTTATGGAGAAAAAAAGATTTGATTACCATATCTGAAGATTCTGACTGGTGCACCACTGTGTGCCACTCACTCTTTTGTCTCTATCTGAAATACACACATTCAGGCGCATTGACAAAGAGACAGAGCATGAATTAAAAAGACACAAGTCCGGAGAGAAACAAGGAAAGGGCTAGAGAAGGAGGAGGGATGTCCATCAGAAGGCTAGCTGGTGTAAGATGGGAATCACTCTTTAATTATATCACTGTGGCATTTCAGTTTTGGCCC
Organism: Notolabrus celidotus; assembly: GCF_009762535.1. Classification (NCBI taxonomy): domain Eukaryota; kingdom Metazoa; phylum Chordata; class Actinopteri; order Labriformes; family Labridae; genus Notolabrus; species Notolabrus celidotus. The sequence goes on from NC_048272.1 coordinate 23,641,928, forward strand.
ACATGACAGTGGGCTTTGTTCCCATTGAGAGTTGCTGTTAGTGGTGTCCTGAACACCTCTGGCTTTTACTGGCCTGCCACCTTTTTTCTATAATGATGTTAGGCTGGGCATCATTGCCAGGTACCAGGTGGAGGAATAGACTCGAAGAGAGCAGGTTAAGAGATCTAATTTAGATGTAAGGTGATACTTCAGTTGACTGTTTGGCATTTTAGAAAATGCCCTTATTCACTTTGCACAGGCATGGATGTGATTATAGAGACCCATTATGATCACTTTCAATGGTAAAATAAATCTGGCATCCAACAAATGGTTAGCTTAGCACAAAGACTGAAAATGTCTATTTATTGTCTAGTTTATTTTAAGCACCACCTGTCACCACAGCCACCAGATCCACATGTTTTCTCAACCATCTCAGTTTTCATTTTGTCACTCAACTTTTTTAAAGTGACCCGCCTTTGAAAGGTGCTATATAAATTCTATTTATCATTATCATTATTATCATTACTGTCATTTTAAGTGGTTAGCTTTTGCTACTTCTAGAGTGAACAAGCTTTGATGTATGCTCAGCAAAGAAGCAGGCAAGTCACAACGTCAGCAAACTTGCAGCACCAACTTGTTTTCATGGAAAGCTTTCGAACTTGCCAAAAAGAAATCCGTGGTTCATCAGCGGTGTTAAAATATTTATGTGGTATTTGGCACTTACCCTCCTCACCTTGTATGCATATTTGTATTCTAAGGATCCAGGGGTTCATTCTTCTCAGGGACATATCTGACTGAGAGCAAGAATGAGAGCCTAATTGGTGATCATTCGTTTTATCCGTTCTTTACGGCAAACCAGGTCAAAGATGGACGTTACCCACAGCCTTTCCTCAAGACACCAACGTCTCAGCCCCCTCCGCCCTCGTCCCACCCTGCTGTGACAAATGACCCCACCCTCCCCCTGCCAGGTCCTAATCCAATTAGCTTTAGCCCTAATTATGCTAGTAATGACTGATTACTGAAGGGGCCATTGTCTGTGTCTGCGGGCTGGATGAATGGGACGGTGATTAGTGACTGGGCTAGCCTTGGGTAGCCATTAGCACCTCCGCACACCTTTCACAGACCTCTAGGGGAAAGAGAGGGAGCAGAGGTCGCTGTGTGGAGTAATTGTGCTCAGTAGATTAATCGTCACAAGGTTAAATGAGAGATGTAACTGAGGGCTTGATGGCTGGGTCCAGGTTAAGTGTGTGAGTTGGCAGGTTGTGAATGTTTGACTGAGTTGAGGCGGATTAATGGATTCAGGGTCATTTTTCATCGCACTTAATGAGGTAGCAAGTATCTGAGTCACTCAGACTGGGAGGTGACTATAATGACTTAAGTAAACTGTCATCCACGCCAACATACAATATGTGTTCTATGATTTACTGCTCCGGTTGGAAATCGATAGTCACATATGTTCTGGCTAACGTATGTCTTTTCTAATCTGTTTTTCCATCCAGTTACATCCTGAGACAGGGCCCAGGCAGGGAGGAACCATGCTGACCATCAGTGGGGAGAACCTGGGTCTGCAGTTTAAAGACATCCAGAACGGAGTCCGCATCGGGAAGGTGGCCTGCAATCCTCAGGAGGAGCAGTACATCAGTGCTGAACAGTACGTCCACACTATCTCCATCCTTATCTATTCACTACTTCTCCTAAGCCTCTTTGCTTCTGAAACTCTCTCCTCCATGCTTTCTTTTCTACAATTCTATAATTTAGAAAATATCTACGCTTTTGTCCAAAGCGACGTACAACACAAGCAAGTATTTAGACTGGAGGGAAAAACCTTAGTAAGTGTGACAAAGTGCTTCAAGTTGATTGGCCACAGGCTCTGCCATCTAGTGCCAGAAGAAGTGATCTGGTATCTCCTATATCAACCTTATACAAACTGCTGAGCATTTGGACGACTCTCTTACACGGGACTTCCACTTCCGGTCCGTCTCCAATCCGCTGCGGTCTGGCTCCTTGCGCTCTCCTCGTCAACACCCACCGGTTGCGTTTTCGGAACGCAACACGGAGAAGGACCGTCAGACAGCTGGAGTCATGTGACCGAGATTTTCCGGTGGCAATCACTGAGTCAAGAAGTCTCCTCCTCCTCTCCTCGTCCACGTTTATCAGCCTCTGAAAACCTCTGACTTGATGACTCCAGGCCTGCCTCTGCTCTAAATTTCATTTTGTTGTCATAGTTAAGTTAAAGTGTTTAGAGTGTTTTATTCAGAAAATGAACCGGGTTTTTATTTTGTTTTGGTGCCTGACATCCTGTTCAGCTCCATCTGCTCTGTGCTGAATTGATGCGTCGTGCTCCGGCATCCGGCAAAAATAAAAGTCTTGTGTATCTGATCCGTTGCTTTCTGACCTGCCGGATCAGCGACGCAGCCGGAATGCAACGGAGCGGATCCAGTGGGGTTAACACATTGACTAGAATAGAAACCTATCAGATCTGGTGCCGTGCCGGATCGGAGACGGACCTGAGACGGATCTGGTGGAATTTGGCCATTAGACCTCTGTTTCTGTTAACCCTGCACTGGTTAAGCACTGTTCTCTAATACTGTATGTTGTGTTTGGTACAGAAACACAGCTCAATCAAAACCAAAGTTTTTCTTCTGCCCCCTTTATCAAAATTAAAACCAGTTCTGGGAGAAATGTAGTGAATGATTTATTTCTTCTAAAATCTCTTTCACGAATGAAAGCTTGTCATGTCAGCACTCCATCTGATCAAGCTTTTTTAACTACTTTCTGGGAAACTGTAAATCATGATGGGTACTCTGGTGAAACAGACTTTGTATTTAATAAATGTTATTTTCTGTGGAAAAAAGTCATTTTGCAGCAACAGTAAACAATCAGGGTCTTTGTCATTCAGCTGAACAAGACTGACTTCTTTGTTGATCCTGCTGGAGGTTACTTTATATTTTAGGCGCTCTTGTACGTAGTGTCATGAAACTCAGTAATTAGATTGCACTAAAAATGGAAAGAAAGAAAATGTTCCTCCTAACCACAGCTGTGTGACGCTAGCACTGCACTTTTACAGCTACCCAGAAAGCTGTGTGCCTTCACTGAAACTACAGGATGAGTCACACTCTCTATTTAATGTTGAATTCATCCGGAAGCAGAGAAGATACAATTTAGAGCGAGGAAAAAATTGGGGACGCTCGTCACTGCTGGAGGTGTCCTCAATATTCTATTTCCAACTTTGTAGCTGTCATTTGTACACAAATGCTCCATTTGTGAGTTTTGCAGCACAATCCCAGCAGATTTAGTTTTCTGTCTGCAGCTCTCACTGAGAAGAAAAAGAAGAAATCTGACTTTGATGGTTTGACAATCAGGACAACAGAATGCTGTGCAGCTCTCACTAGCGATGACAGGTGTCCCCAGAATAGGTGTTGCAATTCAGCAGTGACATGTCAGGCTTGATTTATAATGTATAACTTATAACATATGTTGTTGAAAAAAAAAACACAGCAATGCGACGTGTAGCAGCAGAGTTATTCTTTTTCCTTTACTACATGTTCATTATGTCGTAGCGTTCACATCCAAATACCACCAAGGTGTCGATGTTTAACCCTGTCAGCCCTGTAACACTGCATTGGTTTGTTGCCATGGCACCCGTTGACGGAGGTGGAGGTGGAGGAGGAGGGCGCGGCTCGCAGTGAGGCTGTCATGCTAATTAAAAGTGATGTTAGCCATACGGTGCCATTAGTGGCATGGTTGCTCTCGTCATTCTTGTGACCCCATCAGAGCTGTGGCACAGGAGACAGGACGGGGTTACGGGATTGACAGCAGAGGTCAAAGGTCAGCTGGTGGAGAGAAAGGGGGCTCGCTGATTGTTGGGCAAAATGTAGACTCTTTGTTCTCGCTTTGACTTTTTCTCTGACTTTCTGTAAGTGCTTGTACTTCAAACAGCCTGAGTGTCCTGATTTTAGAAATGTGTAGAGTGAAACAAGTTTCAGCAGGACCTTGTTTCACCTCTATCGTCAATTATTTAGCAGATGGGTTTGATTGCACATTGAGAAAAGTAAATTATTGCCGGTAATGAGAACAAACAGAACCTGGTTTTCTTTTGTATTGCCTTATTAGTGGTTCCTAGGTGACAATTTGGCTCATGATTAATTTTTCACCATCACATTCCCTCTCAGTAATTTGATTGAGGAAGTTATAATTTATAATGTTGTCGTCTCCACAAATGTACCATGAATGTTCTGTCTCTCTAACCACATAATAACGGCTCAATGTAGCCACCTGTCATCTGTGTGGTAATGATGCAAGTGAAGCCACGGTTTCAAACTGAGAGCTGTCCAGCATTTTAATCACAGCCGCTGTCACAGAAGAAGACCTGGGGAATAAATGAAAGGGAAAATAAAAACAACGGAAACGAGCAGCATCGGAATGTGAGATCCATGGCCACCGCAGTGCTGCAGTTGCCATGGCCACCTGCAGGGAGGATGGAAGCAGGAGAGTTAATAACTCATCTCAGGGAGGGAGGGAAGCTGAGGAGATGTGCAGGATATGAGCTCGTTCAATTAATCAGCCTCTCTCACTTTAACCCTCTCTCTCTCTCTCTCTCTCTCGTTCTTTCTCTGCTCCCTCTCTCTGCTCTGCACTCTCGCCCTTTCTCTCTGTCTCATTCATTCGCTCTGGCTAATTAACAGACAAGTGTGTCTCCAGTGGGTGAAACATGAAGTGTGCGTATGTGTGTATGTTCTCCCCCGTGGGCCACACTGCCACTCCCGCCCCCCCTTCGCTCAGTCATTTCTCCAGCAGATTTTCATTTGGCCGGCCTGCACCCAAGGCCAAGTGCAACGCTTATAGTTCTACAGTGCGCTCTGATGCAGACGTAGACATGAGAAAACCCAGAACTCCACCCTGTCTGAGCACTGCAGCTTTTCCTCAGAAGAACATTTGGTTTGCTTTTTGTCATTTCTATGAATAAGACTTTTTAGAAACAGTTTACTACAAACTCTTGGACATTCTTTGGGACTTGGACAGAGCAGAGAAATGTGGCACTGTCATCTGTTCTGTACTGTTTCTCTATCGGTCTGTCCCTCTCTTGCTTCTCGTTCTCAGCCAAGCTTACTTTTCCGTTATGACTGTCTTATTGTTAAGCAGACAATTTCATGTATTTATTTTGGAAGCAGCGATAATGAAACTCACCTCCTTTCTTTCTTCTTTTTCTTTCAGGATTGTTTGTCGGCTGAATGATGCCACAGGTTACAGGGTGCAGGAGGCTCAGGTAGAAGTGTGTGTCAGGGACTGCATTCACCCGGACTACAAAGCAGTCTCCACCAAAGCCTTCACCTTTGTGGTAAGTGTGTGTTACTCAATATCATTAACTCTAAGACACTTTTGGGGGTTTCTTTATTACATGACGTCTCTGCAGCCGTGGTTGAGCTACCTTTCTTTTGCCTCCTTAGTCTCCATACTTTACCCGCGTCTTGCCTTCCACGGGGCCTCTATCTGGAGGAACCAGGATTACCATTGAAGGAAGTCATCTCAATGCAGGAAGTGCTGTAGCTGTGAAGATAGGTCTTCACCCCTGTCGCTTTGAAAGGCGAGTAAATCAAAAGTCACCTTTAACATCCACATATTGTTTTCTCAGGTGATTTATCGCAAAATTATGTAAATGTCATCTTGACTCTGGAGTTTTCTTTTTAGATTGCATTCCTCTGCGGAAAAAAAACAAATCATGCTGCATTGTAATTTTCCCTCCCCATCTTTTACTTCAGCCATCTGTCATCTTTCCCTTCTCTTCAGCGTTTAATAATTATAGTCATTCCCTGTTTTAAAGAAATCGTCTTTTTTCCAGGTCGCTGCTTTTGATTTGCTGCAGGTCTGATAAATGCAGCCAGCGAGAGGGTGACCCGCAGTACCGTAATTCACGGCAATTTTAAGAATGACAGTGTAGCCTTTCTCGGGGAAAGCTGATATCATTGTTCAGTGGTGCTGTGAATGGTTTAAGTGCATGACCCACATTTTGTAGAGAGATATGACTGTAATTTCAAAGGAATGATATGGTGTTGCTGGTAATTGGTAACTCGTATTTTTCCTGCTGTGAACTCATCTTTCAATGCCTCACTTTTTTTGTTGCTTTTTTACTTAGTTTTTAGAATAATCTGCCACCTTATCTTAGGTTGTCACTCACCGTGCAAGAGATTCTGCCAGGATTTCAAGAAGAGGAGACTAAGATCCAATTTGATACGACTGTAATTCCTCGAGACAAGAACTCTATTGTTTCTTTGAGTCCCTTTCTGGCAGTGTGACAGTAAACTGAGCTCTGGACTAAATCCACTCATGTATGCTGTCTGACAGATGGCAGTGAAAAGAAACCTCTCAGAAAAGATCATCAGTGAACTAAAACAAGGCCCTATGTAGTGAAAGGACTTTCTAGGCGGAGTGTTTACACTCCTCTTATACATTTTCCACTAAAGCTGAAGCTCTGGTGAGCAGTCTTAATTGTTTCTGTTTTTAAAGCAACTCCTCTCTAAGATCAGTGTTTTTAGTGCATTCATTGTCTGAGGAAACAATTGACAGGTTAAACTAATGAGCTTGGATCTATCCAGTTCTTTTTATATCACATCAAAAGAAAAAGTAAAGGCCAATTTAAAGCTCTGTAGCACATTCAGAGAAAGGTGAACATAATAGTCTTGGCCTTTCATTCACTGAGCAGCAATAACCTTTATGGCCAAAGTAATGAACTGGATGAGTCCATCCCTTTAATGTGTCTTTGTATTCAGTGAAGCCTCCACTTTAATCAAAACCTATTTACCTCAAGTCACTCATCCTCTTATCTCCCTGTGCACCCTCTTTTCTTCCCCTCTCTTTTCTCTCTCTCTTTGTATCCCCTCTTGGCTTTCTTTTGTGTGGCCGCAACCTTGTCAAAAATACGTTTGTGGCACCACAGGCACTCTTGAAGGCGACTGTGTTGTGCAAACGGTTTCTATGGAAACACAGCACTAGTGGAATGTGGAGAAGCAATTTTTTAAAATCGTCCCTCTATTTTTCATCTGTCTTCATCTCCCTCTTCAGTCCTCTCTCACTCTGAGGACTCTGTTGAAGCGGCCTCCTGGGAGATGATGTGTCCGATGGAAGACATCCCTGTTTTTGCTTTCTTTCACCGTTTTCGCTCACTTGCTCCTTTTGCGCCGCCTTACCGTGCTGCTGGGATAGAGCTGTGAAAATAGGTGTCCACTCTTTCATCTTCTTCATCGTCCTCCATCTTTCCACTCTCAGCAGAAAAAAGTAGATTTGTGTACTGATAAGCTTGGTCTACTCATGATCAAAATTTCACGCCATGCCACCTGCCATCATGGCTGCACAACCACCAATTAACACACATGTGCAGTGCACTGTAGGATGACACACATCACAAACGCATAGTGACTGAATGTTAATCTTCTACTTACGCTCTGTATTTATATGCTAATTCACAGGCTGACAAACAGTGCGAAAGCAGCGGCTTAACTCACTGATTACCCATACAGCACATGGGTACACATACACACGCGCTGTCTCCCAGGTAGCCATCCGGCTGCATTTCGGCCAGCAGTGTCCCCTCCTGACAGGGGGAGGGGATGGTGCAATGAGCCACTGGAGTGGAGTGCAAAGTTTCTGGCAGCAGCACAAAGTTTTCCCAGCAGGTCACAGCTGGCTGCCTGTCTGCCAGGGAGGGAGTTACATCACACAGAGAGACGACCAGCCTGATCTGCCACTTCAGATCTATCAGCCAGAGAAAGCACAGGAGGGATGAAGAGACAGACATACAGAGAGAGAGAGAGAGAGAGAGAGAGAGAGAGAGAGAGAGAGAGAGAGAGAGAGAGAGAGAGAGAGAGAGAGAGAGCTTTGAAGTACAGCACTCTGCGATTCGTGCTGATGAAACCATGGCTGGACAGTTTGAAAGACGCTGGCCTTGTAGGAAGGGGAATATGTCACGGCTTTATGTGTATGCCTGTTTTTTTTGTTGTATGTGATAAAAATATTCTGAGTTGTTTAACAGGTGAAGTTGGATTTTTCTCTCATAGTCACTCACTCATTTAACTCCCAGATACTCAAAGTCTCAGACTTTCTGATTAACAGTCTGGAGCACTTAAGTCCACTTAAAAAGACTCTGCCTGTAACCTCTGTTTGTAACATCTCTGGTTCCTTTCATTCCTTGTTGTTTAATTTTTCCTCTTCATCACTTGCTCTTTCAGGCGGGGCAACAAGGAGATAGTGTGTGTGACCCCAGCAGGACAAGCCTCAGGGCACACTCCGGTCATGGTGGACATCAACGCTGCTGAGCTGAGGAACCCAGAGGTCAAGTTCAACTACACAGATGATCCAACCATTCTGAAGATCGAGCCTGACTGGAGTATCGCCAGGTGAGGACACAATCAGATACCTTTCACTTAGCTGACATAAAACTGTAGTTTGAGGGGCGCTTGTGGCCTAGCGGTCAAAGCGCCCCATACATAGAGGCTACAGTCCTCGTCGCAGGGGTCGTTGGTTCGATTCCTGGACGGTTGACCATTTCCTGCATGTCTTCCCCTACTCTCTACTCCCCACATTTCAGCTGTCCTGTCAAATAAAGGCAAAAAAAAAACTGTAGTTTGAACCTGGTTGTGTCAAAGATTGCAGGGAGTGGGCAGTAATAGCATGGTTTAGTCTTTAATATATGTATATATTCCTTAAGGTCATGTGCACCATAGCGAGCTAACTAAGCTACCATGGTATATGTCTACATGTTGTATGATTATCATTATCTGTAATTTACATCAACATCGTACTTGATCTCACATTCTGCTTGATGTCCATCTGTAGAACAGATCGAAATGCATCAATAGTTTATTAATCCTGGAGCTGGTCGTGCGCTACATCGATATCTGCTGCAGTCAACTTAACAGACACAGGAACTCTGTGATGGGTGATAAATGTATTATTCTGCTAGCATACTCTCTGACTTATGAAGAGAAAAAAGCGAACAAAACATCCCTCTCCATTTTCACACTGGTCTTGCTTTTCAAAGGCTCATTATTTATTCTGTTTATCTTTATGTTTCAAAAGCAAATCTTTGAACAGCTGTACAGGAGCCTCCAGAAGCAGTGCTCTGTTAGTTGATGAGCTGCAGCCGAGATGTATCTTTAAATATTATTTGACTTATTGAAATGAGACAGCATAGCCACGGGAAGGTTTCCTCTGCAAACACAAGCTGTGTTGTGGAGAGAGAGAGTGGGGAAAAAAAAGCTTGGAGCTTCTAAGAGCTAATGGGCTCACTAACATGACCTAGAAACTCTATTTCTCCTCAGCTCAGTCAGAAGGAAGCCGTGAACTCACAAAAACACACACACACACACACACACACACACACACACACACACACACACACACACACACACACACACACACACACTGTTGACTTTCATATACTTAAGACTTAAAGTTCCAAGACCTGTTGTATGTTGTTTAAGTTCTCGATGAAGTCACTGCTCCCCCTCAACTTCGTCTGGGTATTTGTCCTTAACTGTGCACTTCCTACAAATACTTCCTATACAAACATAAAAGGAGCAAAGGAGGGACTGGTGACTGCATGCTCTCCAAACCCCTTGTGATTTAAATCATGCAGTGGTCTGTTATCAAAGCTGCACAAGCATCTATCTACTATATCCCAGGTTTTTATTTGGGAGAATCACCTTTTGGAAAGCCTGCATTACATTTTCCACTAGAGGCATTGTTCAAAGAGAGAAACAATTCAGTGCTGCATCACAGGGGTTGGAGGTGAAAATGTGAGCCGGGTTTAAAAACACTGCAGGGAGACAAAGTCTCTCATCATACCAAAGAGGTGTGAGTGGATGGGAAGTTTCATTTGGAGTGGGATGAATGAAAGAAAGGTTGAATGTTGGCGAGGTGGGAATGAAAAGTGGGAATGAAAGTGTTGGCTCCAGCCTTGGGGGGAAATAACCTCTTTACCAGGCTTGTGTTTAGTGTTTTGCTCCCAGAGGGTGAGGAGGTGCATGGTTCTCCAGGCCAGTCACGCTTTTATTTACCCAGCTATTTTGTGTCCCCATCTCTTTTCCTGACCTTTTTTGTGCTGGGGTGATTTCAAACGGCACTGAGCCCCCCTTGTCCAAAATATAAACACAACACTACTAAGACGTGTTCCTACCAGGAAGATGCTCTCGGGCTGACAACACATACACATGGCACTGCAGAGATTACACTGCACATTGTTAATACAGCGATGAACAGTTCACATAGTGTGCCAAATAGTGTTCACTCATCTCACTAAGACAAGATGCGGATACAAAGCTGATTTTCAAGGTACTGACTGGCTGCAAGTTCAAAGCTTGATGTTCTACTTTTCTAAAAAAAAAAAAAAAGAAAAAAAGAAAAGATCTCTATGTCTCCCAAAATCCTTTGTCTCCTTGCTCCACAGTAATATATATACCTCAACATGTGTCACCCTAGTCTTAGTCCATTGAAAAATCCCGATACCCTCTATTACCGGGGCAGACTCTGCTCTGTCCCTCCAGCCGTCCTTTGACCTTAAGACCTGAGACAAGTCCCGCCCCTGCCCTCCCTGAGATGCCAGCTCCTTCTGGAGTCAGTAAAACTCAGCCAACTCTCTTGGTGAGGACATTTTGTCTTATGTTTATGTATATTAACTTAGCAGGATGTCCTAATTTCACTCTGGAATGGGTTTCATGTTTTATTCTCATCTACAATTACTCATCACCCAAAAGAAGAATACAGAAAAACCTGAATGTTTGATAATTGTCAAAAGAGCTCTGTGTGAAAACAATGAAGAAGAATCTGTTCTTGTATTGTTGTATCATGGCCCCTAAAATGAGCAACACACCAACCAGTGTGTCATTTGCATTAAATGTGTTTCTGGTTCATTACTGCCAGTGGTGACTCACGGTGCCAATAGGCTTCAAGCTTCGCCTTATCTCACTCCAGTTTTTAGGTTGTATGCTAACTTATTTAGTTGCTGTCAGAACAGCTCATGTCAGATAAAGTTCAGCCTCACAGGCCAGCCGAGGCTGTCGGAGAGGTAGTGTGGGGGGGAATAAGGCTCTCACCCATATTACCTATGTCTCTGCTGGTCAACATCACATAGAGCTGAATAGGTCACAGGTGGAAAGGTTACCAAACAGATCACTGACAGCAGTGTGTTTGCTGAATGTCTCTCATGATGAAAAATACCGCAGTGCAATTTGAAAACACTTTGAAAATATCTCCCTTGTTTGGAGAGTAGCTGAGAGGAGGCCAAAAGCTTCAGCTCACAGGAGTAATGCGACATATTCACTTATTCCTCCCCCCAGCCTCCATATTGGTTTAAAGAAGCTTTTAACATTCATGCAAGGGCTTTAGCGTTACTGTCATTACCTGAAAATGGGTTTCCATGAATAAGCGGGCAAAAGGCTACAGCAGGAGCGAGCACTAATGGTAAATCGCCAACTGGAGGGCCTCTTGGCTCCCACGGAGAACAGATTTATTGACATTTATCTCTACTGATAGGCTGCTGAATAGTGTATGCTCTTGGACCCTGATAGAAAAGGAACAGCAGGGATACGTGAACATGTGACACAGAATTGCATATAGAATTGCTCGTCTTTTCCCAGTACCATCATATAATTGTGTTTTTCTTAACTCTGTCTACAATAAGTCTTTATGTCTTTCTTTTTTTAGTGGAGGAACTATGTTGACCATCATGGGAACCAATCTGGCCACCATCAAGGAGCCCAAAATGAGAGCCAAGTATGGAGCTGCCAAGTCAGAAAATGTGAGTGGTTAGATCTAGACACCCACACACAGTTTTTATTGACAAAACAAAAAAAGCAGTGACTTGACTTGGCAAGTGAGACCGAGCGAGACCGATATAGACACACAGGTGTCTCTCTGACTCTGTTCTCTCCCTCTCTGTGGAAAAACTGATTTTCAGGCGATATACACACTCCTGGGACACAGACACAGGCGCATACACCTGACCCGTCGGTCAACCAGCCAAGGGCCCATTTTCTGTTTGTTTTTGATGTTGAATTTCCTTTTAGCAGTTTAACCTTTGAAATGTCAACCAGCAATAAAGCAGCTCTGGCAAATCCCCCTCTCTTCACCTAGCACCACGGGGCTTAGCTAACCTTTTTTCCTTCCCCTTCTCTTCGCTGAAAGTAAAAATATGACTCCTTTTTCTTCTGTCCCCCTCTCTGCAGTGAGTTTATTTACCTGGGTAATGTTTCCATTGACCTATACACACCGACTTCTTCTGTCTCTGTGTGATTTTACAAACCCTTTGTGTTAGAGCATGTAAGTGGTTGATGTGTTGAGCATGATATAAGGCTGTGACATGCTGGGACTCTATGCAGAGGTCTCTTTAGCCATGCTGTGCTATCGTTAACAGCTACAAGCTGACCTCTCCTGTTCTCTGTGTGCCACTTTGTCTAATTTGTTCTCTGCTTACTGATTTAAGTGTCAGCCCCACAGGGGATTTTCTAGACGATATCAACACTGATTACAACTCTGATGTTATTAAGCCAGCCTCTTCCTCATTATGTCATTACTGAGACATTTAAATCACTCATATCACATAACCTTGGATGAGCCACAGTATATTTTGAAGATTTGGGGAATCAAATCAGCACTGTTAAATTCTTTCTCCTTTTTACTTATCCCCTCAATCCTCCTCTCTCTTCCTCCCACAGAACTGCACAGTTGTTAATAACACAGTGATGGTGTGTCTGGCGCCCTCCGTGGCTGGGTCTGACAAAAGCTTCTCGGAGGCAGGGACCAGTCCTGACGAGATCGGCTTTGTCATGGATGACGTACGCTCTGTGCTGGTGGTAAACGAAACATTCAGCTACCACCCGGACCCCGTGTTTGAACCTCTGAGCCCCTCGGGCATGCTGGAGCTGAAGCCCAGCTCACCACTCATACTCAAGGTAAATTGCCTCTTGCTCTTAGCATTGATCTGTTTTGGCCTCGTCTCCTCCTGGCTTTTCTTTACATTCATTATGTTCTTTCTCATGTCTTCCTCCTGTGTTTCTTTCTTCCCTCTTCCAAATCAACCTTTCCCTCCTTTTCATGTCTTGCATCATCTTCTCTTTTATTTCTGCTCCCTTTCCTCTCTTTTTTCAAGTAGTAGACCAGGCATATGTGAAGGGGAGCTTGTATGTGTGCGTGGCAGGGTGCAGTTACTGGTGTCCTAAAAAGTGTCTTAAAACACGTAAGCTAGATATGTTAAAGCTCAAGCTCACAAATATTAATATAGAAAATGCTGCAACACTCCCAGTCAGCATCCATCATAAGTGATAAGACGCTGGTAGGTATTTGAATTATTTTCTCCAAACATTCCTGCACAGACCGTTTATGGCCTCCTCCTTTCCTTGAGAGTTTCACTATCAATGCTGCCGTCTTTTCCGGCGCACTATAACCCTAAAAGATGCTACTGCTTCTTCTGCTGTCTACAGTATGGTCTGGTGACCTTCAAGGAAAAATTCTGCCCTCTTTAAAATCAGGTGCAGAGTAATGTTATAAAGCAGACCGGTGTGTTCCTCTACCACCTGCTCATATTTCTATCAGATAACTTCTGAAGAGAGACTTCATAGCCATGTATACTCTAAGCCGTAGAGGCAGTACGCATTTGAATCATGAGTGCATTTAAAAAGGCTTTGCCCCACCCTCCTGAGCTGTCTTTTGTCATGTCACCTCTCCTCTGAACTTCAAAGCCTCAGGAGCGAGGGAGGAAATTATCATGCAATTTCATGGAAAACTAAAGCCTTTTTCTCTCAGCCAATCAGGGTGGAGTTTAAGAAAATGAAGAATCACGCCTCTCTCCCCTGTAACTTTAAATATGATTCTATAATGAAAAGCTCTGATTGCCTGACTGTGCTGCGGTAAAGAAGTGCAGCAATAAGCAGCACAGAAACGGCATCCTATTAAATAATTGAGGAGAAATTAGATGTTCATCTGGAATTTAGAGCAATTAAATCCTCACACTCTGCAAAGCATTGTGGAAAAGGATGAGCAGCGAGAGGTAAATGCAAGGCAGTGCAGGAGAAGAGATGTAGAGCCTCTTAAACTACCAACACATTTTACATCAGGACTTCTTCTTGTTATCACAAGTGTTCATTGAGTATGTTTTGCTAAATGAAAAACAAGCTAGGGCTCTCTTAAAACACAATCCACGTTCTTGTTTGTTAAAACTCAGGAGTTTGCCAGTTTCTAAGAGAGGTATATTGGCAGTATAGGGAAGAAGCACTGTTGCCATGGATACTTGCAGTTAAAGTACCTTGCAGACTGTTTGGAGCTCTTGCTGGACCACTGATAGACACCTGCCAGCCAATCAGAAACATGAAGACCAGAAGTATTTTATAATTTAGAGTGTGAATCCCTTTGCGTTCATACTGTGTGATTATTATTCTATTTGACCACCTCACACTTGAATCTTTTGAAAGTAACTGAAACGTGTGTGTCTGTTTCCAGGGTCGTACCTAATTCCTTCAGCTCCAGGAAACTCTAAGCTGAACTACACGGTGCTGATCGGGGAGACGCCCTGTATTCTCACCGTGTCTGACAGCCAGCTGCTGTGTGAATGGCCCAATCTGACCGGAGAGCACAAAGTCACAGTGAGTATAACTTTCATTCTTGTCTTCAAGCTGTGCGCTGAACAGGATCCCAATGTGCGAGTGTCCTTTTTCATCATGCCTAACCTCCACACAGAGCAAAGCATTGTGCCATCACAGATACAGGATTTTGGATACAGCTTTTCAAAACCCCTTAAAAATGAGCATCATTCCTCTTTTTAGGTTTCTTTTTTCATCTCAAGTGCCTGATATTTCATCATCCCTCTCGCGTTTTTTTTGTTACCTCTGGAGCGTCTGGCTTTCACAATTTCTTTCACCCTCTCAGGCCCGTCTTCTTCCATACCTCCTGTTCTGGCTATGTTTCTGCTGTTCTGTTCATTTCTCTTCTTTATGTGAATCTACTTCCTGCCTTTCATTCATTCATCACATTCCCCTCTACCCCCATCCATCAGACTTAAATCTCCTCAATTACTCCACATTTCTCTTCCCCATTCATATTGATGCACACACACACAGAAGCACACACACACCATTCCATCTCTTACAGCATCGGCAGCTTTTGTGACTGAGGCTTTTGATCGGTCTCATTTTGGGCTGGCATCCTTCTTGGGATTTAAGGAGCATCGAAATTCAATACAGACAAAAAATGGCTAGTGGGTGGGAGAGGTCTGTGGTCTAGTTTTACCTTCCTTCATTTGGTGTGTTCATAGAAACAAGCCAGTTGACGAGGGGAAAAAGAAGCAGCATGGGGAAATATATCCCTTTGTTGTGTTGTTTTTTTTCCATGTGCTCCACAGCCAGACCTGTTTGGATGTGATATGGTTGAAAGTTATATGGATGCATGAGTGTGTATACATGAATGTGTTTCACAGCCCCGGGGCACAGATGTTGCCTCCTCCAACACTGGTATGTAAAAGGTTTTTGGGGAGTTTTATTCCGGCATGTCTCAACTCAGGCATAGCTTAGTTGCCATTATACATACAATGTTGGATTTAGCATTGGCATCCTGTTTATTTTGTATCATTGTTCTTGATTTATGGGTGGTTTGGTCAAGTGTAGCCTGTTGTGGAAGTTTTTCCTGTTACTGGTGAGTAATGAAATAGAGACTTCTGTCGGCCGACAGGGTTTTATTTTCTTTTCAAAGAAAAGGTCAGTCAACACCCGAGCGGTTAGGATGAAGAAAGACCCCTTAGATGGGAAACTTAAACATTTATACCTGAGGATGCCCCCCTAAAGGCGATTTATACTTCTTTCTGCGTCGAAACGACGGCGTAGCCTATGTCGCGGGTCATGCATAGCTCCCGTAACCTACCCAAATGCCTACGCACGTAGCTGACGTGCACCTCCTCCAAAGGTAACTAGGCGTATAAACAGCGCGGACCATCTAGCGCTGGTGATTGGTCCGCTCGGCCGGCACGGTGTTTCCCGCATTTACCAGGACTTTTCCTTCCGGGATTCCCGTTACCATTGGCCGCACATGCAGCAGCCGTGTATTTCAGCTCCTCCTCTGCGAAGTCTCTCCTTGTTAATAATATCTGCCCTCAAGCGTTCGGCCGGAGAATTGTTTGCGCGAACAACGGAAACATGGACGCACAAGTAGGTGGTGCTCATGTCCGTGTCAGCCGCTGCTGCTTAGGGGAGACTGCAGAAGTAGAAATCAAGCCTTAAGGTATGCTTCACACTCTTGTCTGCTGCAGGTATCTCACCAGACAGGGTTGTGTATTCAGGGGGGAATGGTTTAGGGTAGGGGTGTCAAACTCAATACACCGAGGGCCAAAATAAAAAATTTGGAGCAAGTCAAGGGCCGGACTGGTTTAATGTTTTTGCAAAACTTATTGAAAGTAACTTATTGCACTTATTGAACATTGAACTAGCAACGCTTAAGTTTTTGCCTATAACAAAATATGTTGCATTCATTTCTTACTGCTCAAAAATGCCCTGTGGTAGTGGGAAAAAGTGCAAAAAGGATACATATTTTAGCTCAGTCGGCTGCTCTGTGACACACTAGTCTAAGCCAGATACTCAGCATCTCATCTTGGATGTAAGTTCATCAATTTTTGGGGTCAGGCTCTGAGCTGAGGAAATCCTCAGGATTGAGTGAAGCTGTCATCAGTAAGACGACTCCTGTGAGATGTTTTGTTTAACTTCATCAAAGAGAACAGTTGTTCACACAGGTAGTTTGGCTGCACGGAAAATGGTTCAAGTTTTCTTGCGGCATCTGAGTGTCCCACAGGCGCAGCTTGGTTTTAAAAGCCCTCACTGCAGCGTCTGTGATCACACGGCCCCGCCCCTGAAGCTGCAGGTTGAGCACGTTGAGATGGCTCGTGATGTCACACAGAAACTTTGTATCATGGTGCTCTGTAGTGTCTTTCCCTTTGCTCTCCATGAACTGACAGATCTCCTCACGCAACTCGAAACACCTTTACAGCACTTTTCCCTGGCTCAGCCATCGCACCTCTGTGTGATGGGGCAAGTCACCATATTCTGAACCCAACTCTGGTTTAAACATATGGCTCTTATGAAGTTAACTGCTCGTGTTATGGTGCTCATCACATGGTCCATTTTCAAGGCTTTGCCACACAGTGATTCCTGGTGTATGATGCAGTGATAAACTGTCAGCTCACCTGCGCTGTTTTCCTCCCTCATCCTCTCCCGGATCCTGCCCACTAATCCACTCTTTTGCCTGCACTTCGCGGGCGCTCAATCCATCATAAGTCCCACACGTTTATCCAAAGGCAGCCTCATTTCATTGACAAATCTGGATACCTCTTCTAAGAGATCTTTCCCCGTAGTTGTGCCATGCATTGATCTTAATCCCAAAGTTCCTCTGTTGCGCACATGCATATACTCTGCCTCCCACCTGTCTTGAACCCCCCTGTTTTCAAAGTCCACCTTTCGTTTAGCCATCTTTGGGGGAGAGGGATAGCTGAAAGTTGACTGCAGGTGACTAGCTTCATAAGGCTGATGTGAGCGGAGTGGGGTAACGGCTCTCGCGTGCGGGCCCTCGATTGACATGCAGTGCATTGTGGGACTTGTAGTTTTAGTGGTGCGTGCAAAATACCGTCGGGCCAGCTCTATAAATAATTTGACATATGGTTTAGGGGGTCTAGACATCACACTTTAGAACACAAAAGGAACTGAAATTGCCATTACAAGCCAATGCCACATAGAACTACTGCTCATAAAAACATCTACTTTTTAAAAAATATCAAAGTGTTTTTGTATAGTTTTCCCATCATGCAGAGTTTTGATGTTAGAAAAACCTAATATATGTTCTAGTTTGTTCCTGTGAACGTTAAAGGCTGTAAAGGTTTACTGCCTCAGCTTGGAAACCCTTCCAATGCTGCAGCAAAAACACCCACAGATTTTTTTTTCAATGTTGTGTCTGTCGTCCACCTGCTAATACACAGATTTTAATTTGTCTGTCTCTCTCTGTCTACTAGGTGCGTGTTGGAGGCTTTGAATACTCACCGGGGACCTTGCAGATCTACTCAGACAGCCTGCTCACTCTGCCTGCCATCATCGGTATCGGGGGAGGTGGTGGCCTGCTTCTGCTTGTCATCATTGTGGTGTTGATTGCTTATAAGAGGAAGTCAAGGGACGCTGACCGCACCCTTAAACGGCTACAACTGCAGATGGACAACCTTGAGTCAAGGGTGGCCCTTGAGTGCAAGGAAGGTGAGCTCAGATAGAATCTGGTCACAGAAGGGGTCTGACGCTAATCACTGAAACCTACAAAGTTATACTCACAATGTTTGAGTTCTACTAGTTCTCCCTGTTCAGTGCTCTTCATCTTTTTCCTCAAATAACTCCAATGTCCCTGAATAACTTTCTGTAAATCTCTCCCTTGCTGCAGCTTACCTCAAATGCTGCACAACTCCCATTCAGAAGTTGTATCCATTTTCTCCTGCTCCCTCTTTTACTCTCTCTTCCTCTCTCTCTCGCTGCCAACCCGTCCCCCTGCTGTTAGGTGGCAACAGTGTGTGTGTGCATGTGTGCGTGGGTGTTGTGTGTTTCCAGAGGAGCACTTTGATCTGAGCCAGCCACCAGATGTTGGCTCTCTACCCCACGAGAAAGCCGCCTGCTAGCCTCACCACCATCCACTGAGAGATGGAGGGGAGATGGAGGTTAGATAGATACAGGGCACAGAGGTGGGAATGTGAGGGGTAGTAAGGTGGTAAGGGATAGAGATAGAGATAGAGATAGAGAGAGAGAGAGAGAGAGAGAGAGAGAGAGAGAGAGGAGAGAGAGAGAGAGAGAGAGAG
This sequence comes from Notolabrus celidotus, assembly GCF_009762535.1. NCBI lineage: Eukaryota > Metazoa > Chordata > Actinopteri > Labriformes > Labridae > Notolabrus > Notolabrus celidotus. The sequence goes on from NC_048272.1 coordinate 23,660,760, forward strand.
AGAGAGAGAGAAGAGAGCGAGAGAGGAGAGGAGGAGAGAGAAGGGCGAGGAGAGAGAGAGAGGGAGAGAGGAGAGAGAGAGAGAGACGAGAGCGGAGAGAGAGAGGAGAGAGGAGGAGAGAAGAGAGAGAGAGAGAGAGAGAGAGAGAGAAGAGAGAGAGAGAGACTTACACATAGTGCATTAGCATATATTCATTTGGCAGGAGACAGCATGGATCCAGTGAGAGCCTATTGATGCTGCTGCTGGTTGTCTGGCAAGATACAGCAAAGCAGATGGGGGGAAAGAGAAGGAGAATAATGATAACCATGATCATCAGGACACATTTGTTTCAGAGACCACTTCACTTGTTGCCACTGCTTTAGTAAAACACATATAACGATAACAAATATAGATTCACTGTGACCTGCAGGAGTGGTCTTATATAATCCTACATCCGATAGTATCATAATAGTGTCACTGTGCAGCTCCAGCAAGATCCATAGATCTTTTTCTTCACAGTTAGTAAAACAATGAAGGGCATTTGAGCAGCTCTTGAGCAGACAACTCAGCAATAGTAAAACACAACATTAGGGACAGTCGCTTGAGTCTAAATACATTCGAAAAAAAGGCACCATGACCATAACCGTCAGACAATTGTAAACAATAAATGAAATAACAAGGTGAATCTTTAAAGACTGGGGCTAGTTGTAGAGGGAAGAATTAACTACAAAACCAGATGTATTTTCTGTTTTAGAGCAGGTTAAACTTTTGCTTTGTTAGACCATGTCAAGCATAGTTATAGACTTTCCAGTGCTTAGAATAAGCCTTTTCATCATCAAAATCAGTTGACCAATCAGAGCTTTGAAAGTACAGATAAAAATAGGGACTTCTTTTTATTCAACCAAGGCTTGTGAGTGACCAAGTTACATCCATTAAAAATACTAACAAAACAAGTACAGAAATGCTGCTGGCATGCATGAGTTTTTACTCAGGTGAACAGATTGTTGTGATCCGATTGACAGAAAGAACATTAAAGCTTTGAAAGTAGGGATAGACCGATTATCGCCGGGCCGATTATCGGCACGGACAAATATTGGTGCTGATATTCGGCATTTGACACACATTGGCATCAGCCTTTTTTAAAAATCCAACAGCCGATAAGAGATCAATGTAAAACTGTGTTATTTTCCTCAAAATCACTAAATCACGTGGCAGAAATGACACCATCTGCAGAAACCGTAGCCTAGCTTGTGTTCCATTTCTCCCTGCAGGGGACGAGCTGAACAGTATCCGTTGTGGCCCTGACAATTACTAGTGATTTAAAACTCATACAACCCCACTTCAAAAAACTGAAATACCCCCATAAAACATAGATAAGTGAAAGATAACATTTCAGTTATATTGAAATTTTGAAAACTTTATTTACTGTAGAAAACTTTAGGGAGCTATTTATTTGTTTAAGTTTTCATTTAACTTTATAAGACATGCTGCTGAGCCTGGGAGCTCCCTGTACTTTTTGTTAGAATTTTAAACAAAGATGTCTATTGTCTAAGATACAAAAAAAACTTTAACATGTTGCAAATCTGAAAAGCTGTTTAATAACATATGCTTAAAGGCATTTAAATGAAGTTAAGTGTTGGAGTTTGTGTTAATCAAAATTTTGACGCCACTATTTCTCCTTTTACTGCAAATGAATATCGGCTCAAAAATATCGGTTATCGGCCTCCTTGACTACTAATAATCGGTATCGTATCGGCCCTGAAAAAAAAATATTGGTCTATCTCTATTTGAAAATGCAGCTAACTTTCTACACCAGCTCTGTGCACATTGATAAGAATGACATGTCACTTTCCGCTGTTTGTTGGTACACCAATGAAACTATCCCCCTCTGATAATAGATAATCATGAGCCTAATGTCAGGTTGAGTGAATGCAGCCGGGTAAAATAATACCACCATAGTTTTCAGTAACAGCCCTATATTTCAAATTTAATCCGTGCTGTAAAGTTTTGTGAACAAGTCATCCCCTTAAAGGAGGACTAAACCAGTGGTTATTTTCTCTCTTCAAAGAGTGCGTTCACTTCACACCAGTCCCCCTGACACTCAAGTCTTTATGTCCTGCCCTCTTGCAACTACCTGTGATCACACACACACACACACACACACACACACACACACACACACACACACACACACACACACACACACACACACACACACACACACACACACACACACACATAAACTCACACCACAGGTCAAATCATGATTGGCTTGGGTGTGTGGCGGTGAGACCAGGCGCCCTGACCCTGTCTGTCCCCGCTGTCACCACTGTCTGGAAGACGACAACAGGATGGATGGAAGGAGGAGGGGACAGAGCGAGGGCGATAAATAAGGCGTACGACTTGTAGGGGGAGAAAGGGAGGAGGGGAGGCTGCTGAAGAATAGATAGATAGAAGGGATTATGGAAGAGGAGAATAAACTAGTGAAATGCAGATAATGCTAAGATGAAGATTTAAATTGAATGAAGAAAAAAAAGTTGGACATGAGCATATTAGGGAAGCACAGGGACACTAGAGTGGTGTAAAAAAAATGTATTTGGCTGAAAGAGCTCAAACACAACTTTCCACTTAAAAGATAGATGTTAAAAAAAAACATGGAAAGAGAGATGGGGCAATTTAGATGCGGGAGGCTCGATTAGAGATCCAAAGAAAGATTGATGGCATGAGGGAACCAATAAGAGAAAAAAACAGCAAGATGGAGAGATGTTGCAGAGGAAGAGGTGACCTCTAAGATGTCACTTTGAAGCAAAGAAAGAGGAGAGAAAAGAAGAGATAGGAAGGAGGGATAGGGTGACACAAGCCATCTGTTAGTCTGGGCTTTGGATTGTTATTTGTTTGGGTTGTGTATCCATGTGTTGGTGCAATTTGGATGCAGCTATGGGGCTGACAAAATGACACACAGTCAGTTAGTGGGGCCATACAGCTGTGTTTTCACCTCAATGGATTTGTATTTTATTCAAAGAATAATGGCAGTGCAGCAGTAGCATTAGGTATATGCAGTATTGCACAGGTTGAGAGTGAAAAAAATTATTTAATCCCCTTTGTTCCCTCTAGATGTGGCTTGTAGAGCCACTGAAGTGTACAGAATGGGGTCAGAGCACACACTCGCTGCGAATGGAAAATGTGTAAAAACATTGACACATGCACCCACATAAATCATCTGGGCACAAGGTTATGTGTTCAGCTGTGGGGCAAGACAGGAAAAAGAGTGTGTGTGTTTGTGTGCGTGTGTGAGAGTTGTTGTCGCTGTACGAGTGTGTGGGGTGGCAGCATGTAATGTGTGTGTACTCACAGGCTCATGTTCCTGTGTGCAATTCCATCCTGCAACGCCCCTCCAGCCACAAGTACCACAATACTTTCCTCCATTCCTCCCTCTCCACCTCCTCCTCCTCCTCTGTCCCTCCATCTTCCTCTCCACTCTTAGCACAGAGCAATCACACAATGCAGCTTTTCACTGCAACTCCTCCACACGCCTCCTTCTTTTCTGAAGTTCACCTGAGTTGGTTTTTCTCCTAAACATGATGTTTCTCAAAACCAGAGAGAAGGAAACATGAAGAGTCAAAGTCAATATAAAGACTGGTTGTGTTTTTTTTTTAACTTTTTGCAGGTGTTTTAAGTTTCATATTTCTGTTCTGTGAGAAGAGATTTTCAACTTATTTTAGCCTCTTTTGTTTATCCTCTAATCTCTCCATTTTTTGGATAACAAATAGTGATACTTAGAACACAATTGTAAAAAAAATTTATCAACTGTTTTATTGTAATACTTCTCGGCCTTTTTATCTAATTCAAATTTTTTTGCAACTTACATGTTTTTTTTTACACACACTGATACTAAGGGGCTTTTTTTTTTATAAATAGACATAAGGGCAAGTCAAGCAGGCTTCAGTCATTAAATGTATTTAAATTGTGTTTTGAGTTTGACAACAGTTTGGATATGCTAAACTTCACACAGAAGGAAGATTTTTACTGACCTTAAAAACCTGGTGCGCTACTTTTCATGCATTCTTTTGAGACCTACATGTTGCTTTAAACAAAACTTAAAGTATCACTACCTTCATGATATGTTTTTAACCGCTCTCTTGTCTTCTGTGCAGCCTTTGCAGAGCTGCAGACAGACATCCATGAACTCACTCAGGAGCTGGATGGAGCAGGAATCCCCTTCCTGGAATATCGCACCTACGCCATGAGGGTCCTCTTTCCTGGGATAGAGGACCACCCTGTGCTCAAGGAGATGGAGGTACGGGTCAGTAGAGAGCGCTTCACTCACATGCTTACATTCAGACACATACACAGTTTTTTTTTAGAGTTCAGACAGATGCGGGCTTCAAGGAAATTGAAGTTTTAGAGCTTTTTAAAAACTACTGAGTCTTACAGGGTTAGATCAATCGAGCTGACACAGTGTGATTTAACTTCACATTGAGACCAAAGCTTCTGAAAAAGATTAGGAAAAGAAAAACTCCACAGCTAACAAGCACATTGGCAGTTTAAGAGACTGATTGGATTCAACTGTGTTCAGATTAGAATTTGATCAAATCAGAGCTATGCTGTCTGAATATATCCACCAAACATTCTGCATCTTCAACAGCTTTTTTTATCAGAGTATTCAAGTCTCAATTAGTCAGAGAAAAATAACTCTGGTGATATTAACTCTCAGGGCATGCTCCAGTTCGATGGAACTTTTTTTCCCTTTTTGGGGAGATTAAGCAATGTCAGAGCTCCAGTAAGTCCTGGTACAAGTGATAGATTGCCTCTACAGGACCCAGCCTGTTTGAGGCTCCTGAAAAAGCAATGTTCACATGTTCAATACAACACCCTCCCCTCCACTACTGCTCCCTCCTCAAGAGGGAACACTCTATCACTCCCATGAACCTCGTCTGTGTGGACACTGTAAACCAGTGTGCACACTCCTCCATCACTGTTCTGTGCAAGCAATACACTCCCGCACGTACATCACATGGAAATGCACACTGACATGCATGCAAGGTGGCGGCCACTGGGACGGAGCTTTGAGGCATCAGTATCTGCTTGTGCTATCAAGTGTAGTCCAAGGGGAAAGTGTAGCGCGACATTGGATTTTCATTTGTATGGCCCAGGCAATCACAGGCCACAGTAGTGCGCTAGCAGGGAGATCAATTTCTTATTACAGCATGAAGCTTACATTCTCACTTCAAACCTCTGTTCCTCTCCCTCAGAGGGGGAGGCCTGAGATGTGCTTTGAGAGAGGAAGAGAATCGGTGGGAAGCGAGAAGGATGGTAAAGAGAAAACTGGGAAAAGGGGACAGTAACATGTAGTAAAACAAGATTGCAAAGAATGAATGTTTTATAGATGCATCTGGAAGCAGATCTCCCCTGTAGATATATATATTGTCATGGTTTCTGCACATGTGTGTCCCTTTTGGCAATGTAGCCATCAGCTGATCTTCCTTATTCTTGTACACTCTCATTAATCCATTTCTCAACTCTGACTCACAACCGACTCTTTTCTCTACATCTTCCTCTTAATCCTGATATCTACCATTTGATCTGCCTTTACCTTTAATATGCTGCTCTATTTATTTTCTTACATTTTTTCACCTCCTTTAACCTCTCCCTTTATTGTTCCACTTTTACTCTTCAACCCTTATTTGCCTTAAATCCCTCCCCTTCTGTTTACCTTTCCTTCCCTCTAATTTCTTTCATCCTTTAAACTGCTACTTTCCCCCCCCCTCCATCCATTGGAATGCATTTTCTGCCCTTCATATCCAACCATTGGTGACATATTTTTCCATCCTCTGTCACTCACTTTCTCTCCACACTCTTCCCCATCCTCACCTCCGTTCCCTCCTTTCCAGGTCCCTGCTAACGTGGAGAAGGCCCTGACACTGTTCGGACAGCTGCTGACCAAAAAGCACTTCCTGCTGACTTTCATCCGCACCTTGGAGGCGCAGCGCTCCTTCTCAATGCGCGACCGGGGCAACGTGGCTTCTCTCATCATGACGGCGCTGCAGGGGGAGATGGAGTACGCCACGGGCGTCCTCAAACAGCTCCTGTCTGACCTCATCGACAAAAACCTGGAGAGCAAGAATCACCCCAAGCTCTTACTCAGGAGGTATGCAAAAGGGAGAAAGGGAGAGAGTGGGGCTGAAACAACCCTAGATGCTGCACGAAAACATGTCACACAGGCGCAGTTAGTCCCCCCACTGGGGTTCAAGTTTTAGGTCACATCCCTTTATTTATCGTACCTCGCACTGCTGTAGGGTGTCTTTGAGATTGAGCACCTTGAACATGTAGCTGCTAAAAAAAGGCAAAAAACAGAAAAAAAAAAGTCTGGATGATGTTTTCTGATATTCTGCACCTCTGTTGTCATGGCATTGGTAAAGCACTTGCAGGACAAAGCTAATAGGTACACTCATCATGATGCTAAAACAGGAAGAGAGCAGAAGATGATAGAAAATAGATGACGCTCTGTGAGAAATTCAAGAGATATTTTTTTGTCTGAAGTCATGGAGCAGGAGGGCGGTGGAAGAAGGCTGTAGCTTTTAGAGGCCTATGTGACGTTACCTCGTCTCTATCTCTCAACCCTGTCCCTGTCAGAGCGGATTTCACCCCTGAGCACACACACTCTCCCAATGGAGCTGCAGTCAGACACACCACTCTCTCCCTCTCACACATACGCGGTGAGAAAGGTAGAGAGGGGTAAAGTCTGAGGGAATGTAAAGGAAGACAAAAAGAGGATGTACAAGGGAGGAAGTGAGGAAGAGACAGAGAAAGAAAAGTCAATGGGGAAAAAAGAAAGAGGATCAACAGAGGAGAGGAAGATTATGAGGTGAATAAGGTAGAGGTGGTGAGAGAAAGGGGATGTAGTAGAAGAAGGTAAGGAAATAGTGATTGACAGAAAGAGAGAGTGAAATGTCTGGAGGGGTGGTTAGAGGCAAATTAATGGGAAGGAAAAGGAAAGAGGAAGAATAGAGGGTAGAGAGAGCAGCTGAGGAAAAAGTAAGAGAAAATGAGCTGCTGCAGTCAGTCGGGCAGGAAAAGATACACATATTTAAGGAAAGACACAATTAGAGAAATGGCCTGACTCCAAATAAATTGGAATTAAACATTAAATGATAAAAAAGTTATGTATTTTACTCTCCTTCCTTTCCTCTGAGAGATATTTAATTAAAAATCTAATCAAATAAATGACTCTCAGCCAGTGTGCCTGTGTGAAGCTGTTTTCAATCCCCTCTTGGGGTGTACGGTCACAACACGCTGTCCCTGCTAACTACACTAGCCTCAGGAGCTGGCGTTAATAAGCTTGGCAATTATTACACATGGTTCACTCTGTTTTTGTCTCTTTGCAGCAACAGATATTCTTAAACCTTTTTATAAATGTATACATAGTCACAGATACGCCTGGGGGAAATACCGATAGTCTGCTCAAATGTAGATTTCTATCCCCTATGGTAAAATTAGGCTCTTGCATTTGGTTTGAATGGAACGTTACAGGCTCACACTCCATGTTTGCTTCCAGAAAAGCTGCATTAACTCTCCTGCAGTAGTCAGCGTTTGAAAACTTTAAATCAATGGGTGCAGGGACGTTGTTTTCCTGAACAAAGTGCTGAACAAGTCGCCCACTATCATGTCCTGCCGTGCCCAAGAGCGTGTTCTGTCCAGGTGTATTGCCTCCATCGTCCTCTATGCCTCCGCTCCCTGTTGCCTCATCTTTCATCCACTTTATTTTGCTGACAGCCATGGAAAAAAAAATTTGCTCCACATACATCAAACAACACTCAACAGTCAAACAGGGAGGCTTGTGCAAAGCGTAGGAGTTCACGTCTCGTTCCTGCTACAGGCCTTCACTAGATCATTGGCCTAGTTTCCTGTGCTTTATCTGTATTCCTTTACTATTTCTCAGTTGTCATTAATAAGAAAAAACTTAGATTCTTAGAAAGTTGAGAAAAATATCCTGTCGTGCTCTCATTTTTTAAAAGAATATGCCTTGTTCACCTTTTTGCACCTTGAGCGTTGCTAATGACAAACAGGCTAATGGCTGCTAGAAGAGTAGGGATGTGGCCCAGTTAGACAGCCCAGTAAACCAGCAGCAGACCACTTCCAGTTAGCTTTGATGCATTCCCCATTCATCTGAGAGAAAACAAGGAATTGTAATTAAGTAGTTCCTGTTTCTCTCTAATGTGAAAAGGAAGGATTGTGTAAAGCGAGGGGTAGGTCTGGGGATGGGGACAGAGAAAGAGATGTAATCGCTCTTTCTTTCCCCCCACATACCCTTACTGCCGGTCTCCCTTTCAGCTGTTTAACAAATTAGACGCAATAAGTCCGTAATTACAATGCCTTTTAATTGCTCTGTTCTCATTCGCTGGCTGTTCACGTGTGTTTGCTCCAGAGCATGCACGTGCAGAGGTTCCCCTCATTACACGGCAGGTTTGTGATTAACGAGAGAAGTTAGCGAATTATACTAATTGCTGTATTTTTAATGAAGACGAGTGTGTTTGTTTGGAGGGGGGGGAAAATGTGTGGGTGATGGTGGGGTGGAAACAATGAAAGAAATGGAGGGGTTTGTTTTGCCAAGTTAATTTGTTTGCATGTGAAGGAGGGGGGGGGGATTCAAGGAGAACTCGGGAAAGGGCCCGGCTGTTTGAAGGCTAACCACATGACGGTTGATAATGCCGGGTGTTCTCTTTGATGTGCGAGCGTGTCTTAAATGCCTTTTCCCCCCCTGTGATGAAAGGGTTGGTTCATGTCATAGCCATAGGGTTGGGGGTGTTTGGGTGTGCTTGGTGAAATAGGGACAGAGGGTTTGGAAAGACTCCAAAACCTCTCAGTGTCTTGTGCAGTTTTTTAGTTGCACAATAAATTCTCATCTTAATTTTCTATGTTCTTCTTTATCTCCCTCTCTCTCAATCTCTCTACTTTTCTACTTCTGTTTCTTTTCCTTCTCACCTTCACCCATCATCTTCCCTTTCCTTTCATCTCTCTCCCAGGACGGAGTCAGTCGCTGAGAAGATGCTCACCAACTGGTTCACCTTCCTGCTTTACAAGTTCCTCAAGGTAAAATTGTCTTTCACACAAGCAGACACACACAACTTTTGAAGCAATACTAACACAACTGCTGTTTGGGAAGAAAAAAAAGCCTCACAAACATTCACAGCTGCAGCATTAGATAAGGCAGAAGCAATGGGCTACCTATCCCTTACCTCTGTCTTTTATGTGCTAAATTCCCCTTTTTCTCTGAATTGAGGGATCTGCAGTCTGAAGCACTGTTCGCACAGCTGGTCATGTTGTTGTGATCGCTGTAGCCAATCGCACTAACCTGTCCTCTCTTTGTGTCCCTCACTGGATTCTTATAACGCCAGAAAAAGTGTGTATTTGTGTGACTGTATGCATGCTTGTGTGTTTGTATCCCCCTTCAGAGCTTTTGAAGCTTAGCAAAAGAGGAAACCAGAGATCTTACACAAATGCATTCTCTCATTTCTCTGTCTGTCCGTCTCTGTGTCTGTATGTTCTTTCTCTCTTTGTGAATTCCTCTCCCTCTGATATGGAATCAGAGAGAATTATTGAGGCTTAAACTGTGCTAAAAGTCTTGTTTCTGCACATGCATTCTCCACATTCAAACATGGCTGCGGCTAATCAGTTTGCAGCGGGGTCTTAAGCCCCCGCCAGGACACACATTCTGGTGGACAGCGAACAAGCCAAGCCCTGGGGGTCCCAGTTAGCATCTGTGTGTGTGAGTGTGTGTCTGTTCTTGGTGTGCGCGCATGTGTGTTTTTTGGCTTCATATGTGGGACTGGACAGCCAGACTTGGGTTCAGAGACGGGGGAGGAATCTCTCCCAACAGCTGAGTTTATGAACTTTAGACAAAACACATTACAAAAGATAGAAGTAGGTGGATGGATGTAGGGAGAATGTAAAATGGTTACTGATAGGGAAAAAAGGGAGTTTGAAATTTGAAAAAAAGAACAAAGTTTTAGTGAAAGGGAAAGAGGGTAGTTGAAGGATTTGGAAAAGTGGGCACTGAGGCTGTAGCTAGCAGCAGGGTTACCAACCCAGCTTTTATCTAACCACTGCAATTCAGCACCTCTCTTCCCCCCCTGAGTTTTTTCAAGGGTCACATAAAAGAAAAGGCCTGGAACAATTTCAAGGTTCATCCAGGTGTGAATAGAGATGGGTAAAGGTCAAGTCGTTGTTCAAAGGGAGGAAATAGATGAAGCTTTTTCTCACCAAAGGGAACAGGAGTAAGGAGAAAAATCCTTTTATCCATTACCTCATTCTACGGGTTGAGTCGTCCTCCTGTGCACTGGCTCATTTGAGAGAGATGAGGAACACGTGGTTCCTCTTTTTCTGCACCAGATGGGCTTCATATTGCTTTGGGTTAATTGCAGATCACTGTTTTTAGGATGCTGTATGCAAATGTGTCTGTTTAGGTATAATTAAATGAAAGAAAAGAATGTATTGTAATGGTGGGAACAGGATGCTGAAGTCAAAAACACACTGGAGGTACTTGTATATCACAGATGAGCCTTTCATAAACATTGAGATTGAGGATTTCATTTTTCACACTGGTGCCGTCTGCGGCAGACAGAAGGCCTGAGCTGAAGCACAGACACCGGGTTTGTGTGCTGTTAGAGGACGTCAGCCTGTGTGCCGTGTTTCTCTACAGGAAGCAGGCAGTGCTAGATTATCCCACAGAGTTCATCTGACAGCTCACCAAGATGACTGACGTGTTGATGCATGAACATGCGCGGCTGAAGGGTGTAGGGCAGGACTTGGCAATAGACTTTCTGCCTCCGGGCACAAAATGACACGTCAGAGGATGGACAGCATGAATCTCTTGTCCTCGGGCGTTCATTATACTGAGGATTTGAGACCAGATCATTTAGATGGGATTAGTGAAATGATAACAACAAAAACAGTTTATGACAGTTTATTATTAGTCTCAACTCAACTTATTTTATTAATTTTACTGTATTGATTTTATTTATTTTGAAGTATTTCATTTATAATCCTGCCTTTTATAATCTTACCATTGCTGTTGTTTTCTGTCTCTTTTATTCTGTGAAGCATGTCTGCATGTTTTTATGTATGAAACGTGCTGTATAAATTAAGTAAGAGTGGAAAGAAAGATCAGATGAATACAAGAAATAAATAGCTAAATAAATAATTAAATAAGATAAATATATGTTAAAGCAATGATTAAAATAATAATGGTTAAAATAATCATACAAATAATGATAATAATAATAGCATATGTTCATAATTATATTCATAATCTAAACATGTTTGGTTTTATTGAATGTTATTTTCTTATAACTTTTCAATTATTTCAAAGCTCCTTGGTTTATTATGTAATATGAACAAATAGCAGTTTCTGTTCTCAAGTTTGAAACCACACGTTGAAGAGCTGAGTTGCAGGTAGAGATAAAACACAGCCAAAACAAAAAGTCAATGATGCAGCCTCATTGCTCTAAAAACAGTTGGTTCATATTTACTGCGTGACATACGATGAGTCCATTTTTATTTGACATCTACAAAGATGATAGCTGAGTGGGTACTAACCAGAATTACACTTTAAAGAGGAACTGAGTAGTTGCAAAAGCATGCAGCAATCACTTGGCAGGCCAACAGAACAAGTGAGTGAAAAGAGGTGTAAAGAGAGAGAGTGAGAGAGCGAAGGAAAGAAAGACGAAGGCCCAACATCCCAGTGCTCGTTGCCTGGTTGACACGTCTCACACACCAAAGTGCTTCTCCAAGCGTTTTTTACCCCTCAGTCGTTAACCTTCTATTAACTCCTCCATCAATTGCCACTCACTCACACTCACACTCTCCTCTCCTTCTTGCTCACTTACTTACTCAGACACACACACATACACACACACACACACACACACACACGCACACACTAACAGAGATTTACAAAGGGAGTTTTTTTTCCTAAAGATGAGACACAGGGGAGCGACTTGAGAGTGTGTCTGACAGAAAAATGGTGTGTGTGTGCTGTCCTCTATTAGTTTCCAGCAAGCTGTCAGCCAACACAGACCATGCCCCATGCCCTCGTCATTTACTGCTCAGGCTGTGATTGGCTTAAAGGAGATTAGAAATATAATTGGAGTTGAACAGCAAAGCCAGGCACTTTTTAGCTTTTGTGTACTATTTTGTAGGGACAATGCAGGGTTGAATTCAACAACTTGTCTTTTTCTCCTTTTACTTTCCCTTCTCTGGTCTTTCCCTTCAACCTGTCTCCCTCTACCTACTTCCTTCTGCGGCTCTCTTTCTCTGTCTCTAGGAATGTGCTGGTGAGCCTCTCTTCATGCTGTATTGTGCCATGAAGCAGCAGATGGAGAAGGGACCAATAGACTCGATCACAGGAGAGGCCCGCTACTCCCTCAGCGAGGACAAACTCATCAGGCAGCAGATCGACTACAAGACTTTGGTCAGTATGTAGTAATACACCAGTGGACAGACACAGACAGTTGGGTCACACACTCAATTTCACAGGATAATAAAAAATGGAAACTTACAGTAGAGACAACATATAGATACTGTATCAGTGATCATTTGACGTTCACAGCTTTGGCAATCTATACCATACTACTGACAAAGGCACAGCGGGGTATTGATTCTGAACTGTTGCATGCACTGTCAGTTTGAGGTCAAGAATCATCGCAGGGTCATGCCTCCTCACATCAATGGTTAACACTCCCACACTCTGCCAGTTCCCTGGTCTAAACGTGACCCTTTCCCTCTGATCTCTGCCTCCGTAGTCGCTGCACTGTGTGAACCCAGAGAACGAGAATGCTCCAGAGGTGATGGTGAAGAGCCTGAACTGTGACACGGTGACACAGGTGAAGGAGAAGCTCCTGGATGCTGTGTACAAAGGCACACCTTACTCCCAGAGACCAAAGGCCTCCGACATGGACCTAGGTAAGGAGAGAGGGAACAAAAAGTAGTATACACTGGGAACACAGGTGCACTACCTCAGGGGGTAAATCTGGAATCATCTCAAAGTCTCTCTGAAACCAAAACAAAATATATAAGAGTGAGGAGCCAAAAGTAAAAAAAAAAGACACTGCACCTATTTTCATTCAGTCACTCAATGAACTTTATTGTTTTTATCTTTACAAAGTCAAAACAATTTGACTTTTATTTTGAAGGAGGGTTGCTGCGTTTGTCTGTACGATCCATGTCCTTTTCCTATCCATAAGCAGAACCTCACCAATATCCTTTTTATGCTTGTGTATGTTACAGAATGGAGGCAGGGTAGGATGGCTCGCATCATCCTGCAGGACGAGGACGTCACCACTAAGATTGACAACGACTGGAAGAGATTAAACACACTGGCTCACTACCAGGTATCCCTCCGTTCAACATGATTCAGTGTATTGAAACACTGTAAAATTCATCACAACTTATTTTGTGAGGTTGGATTTATAATCTTTCTGCCGATTTTTTTTGTGCTCTGATTATAAACCATGATTAAAATCCTGTTTCAGGTGACAGACGGCTCTGTGATTGCCCTGGTGCCTAAGCAAAATTCAGCCTACAACATCTCCAACTCCTCTACATTTACCAAGTCTCTCAGCCGATACGGTACGAGTGTGTGTGCGTGCATGTTCGTGTGTATGTCTGCGTGTACAAGTGTATGCATGTGTCATCTCATTTCATATGTACTATTGCAGTTCTTGCGTGATGTCTTCCCTGTGGTCGGAGGTATTCTTACTTTCGTTTTGATCTTTGAGTTATGATGCTTCAGCGGGACCATTGCACTCTCTGTTTAAGGCTACATTCATTTCATGTTCAAGTCTTTTCTATAAGCAAAGTAGTTTAACTACTGTTAGAGCAATCTCATGTTTTCTGCAATACATGACAGCTGTGTGCTGGTAGTCAGGCTCCTTTACTGACTCTTTACTGCTGCACAGTTCTCTCTGTCTGTCTGTCTGTCTGTCTGTCTGTCTGTCTGTCTGTCTGTCTGTCTGTCTGTCTGTCTGTCTGTCTGTCTGTCTGTCTGTCTGTCTGTCTGTCTGTCCATCTGTCTGTCTGTCTGTCTGTCTGTCCATCTGTCTGTCTGTCTGTCTGTCTGTCTGATCTCTGTGCAAAACAGTAGCCCATATTTTGCAAACATGTCGTGCCAAACACTGTCAGGCACATGTGAAGAAAAAGTGTGAAGTATACCTTTGTTTCCCACTTTTTTCCATCTCTCTTTTCTATTTTCTTCATCCTCCTCTGGTGTACAGTAAACTCTGCTCCTGAGCTCTGCCTCCGTGACATACACATAAATACCCACTAACACCCCCATCACACTTACCCTCATATTTCCCTGGTCCACATTCTCTCGTGACATTTTGAACCTCTCAATCCTTTCCTGCTTTGTCACGGAAGTGACAAGCATTCAAAGTGAAAGCGTAACACTGCGTGTCACAAAATAGCGGATCACTGTCCAACAAAAGGGAGGAGGGAGGAAGGGAGAAGGAGAGAGAGTGACAGACAAATTTATTCTGGAATGAAAGAGTGACATGCAAGCAGGAGAAGCTGTCACCTTTCAGAAACGCTTTTAACTTCACACGGAGATTTTTCTCTTTGTAGCTGCCTCAGATTTCTTATTTTTGTGGTTTTGTACCCAGGTAGCTTGATTTACTGCCTGTTTCCCTTGAAATGGTGATTAAAACAAAATACTTTTGAAAATATATCAGGTTTTGTTCATCTAATAATGCCCTTTTACCAACTGCCAAAGGCCCACATTTCTATATTGTATGAGATTCATCATATTATCTGATCTAAATATAAATCTGTGACACAATATCAAACAAAATCAAAAAATGAACAAAATATCTCAATATCACAAAAGAGCTTCAGGACATTAATTATGAACACTACATCCACACACTTCCTCCTTACTGATTCACACCGTCATCCTAGATGCTTTAACTTAATAATAATAGTAGTAGTAATATAATAATATTAATAATATCCCAGAACACGTTTAGCTCCTTGTTTTTGTCTAATCTTTCCTAATGTTATTTTGTCTCATTCACTAAACCCATGTCTCGTCCTTCCAGAGAGCATGCTGAGGACAGCCAGCAGTCCAGACAGTCTGCGCTCCCGAACACCTATGATCACCCCTGACCTCGAGAGCGGAACCAAACTCTGGCACCTGGTCAAGAATCACGACCACTCAGACCAGAGGGAAGGAGACAGAGGGAGCAAGATGGTGTCTGAGATCTACCTGACCAGACTGCTGGCCACTAAGGTATCCAGAAGATGTAGATTCATGCACATATTTACGCACCTTTAGCCCTTAAAAACTTCACTCCCCCACATCTGTCTTCTCCACCAGCAGGCCCTACCCCTGACCTTTGTTTGGTGGTGCTCTCAGAGCTCATTAACATTTTTCATAACCTTTTGAACAAAGACACACATATGCACAGGATAAGTGTGTGTGTGTCTTAATTAGGGGGTTGACCTTTGACTATTGAGTTGTTTTCTTGGTGTTACTGGGCCCTCTGTTGGCAGCCTGAGGGCTTTAGGACTGGGCCTTCACCCTGCGATCATTACTCACCAGATTCCTTCGTGTCCTCAGGACCACTCTGCGGAACCTGTGCTCAGGGTTTTTATGCAGACCGTGTCTTCAGATGATGATCAGAAAGGTTATTTGGCGTTAGAGTTTGTGTTTATGTCCTGAAGAAACAATGGTCAGCCCATGCACTTTTCATCCAAAGTGGGCTGTTAACCGCTATTGAGCAGAGTGTGACAGAGTTCATGTCACTGTTAAATGTTTTGTGAAACAACCATTTAAGCCCTGCGACTATTTCATATTCTGGAGCTATTGAGGCTGGTGCAGTGCGACATGTTTACCTGAGGGAGGTTTGTAAATGTTTTGTAACTGGAACATTGGTTAGATTATTCTTCTGTGAGGCCTGATGCACAGTTGTCTTGCAAAGCAAAGTTGCAGCTGCATGTACACCGTTTGCCCATATTAATATGCTAATCAAATGTTAAAGTATGCGATCAAATTTAATATATTAAGTATTAATTGGCTTAAATGAATACAAATCTTGTATCTAACATTTGTTCTGAGACCTGTTTTTTATTTCTTTTGACATTTTTTCTTAATACCGAGCCCCTGCACCAATGCATTACAAACTTCAAAACATCTACAGCTACGGATAAAAGACCACTGCAGAATGTCTTTCTCTGGTTTTACTACTTATTGGATTTTATTTGAAAAACACAAAACAAAATTGCTCTCAATGCCCCAACTTACAATTAACATGTTCTCATTTATGTCTCTTATTTACAGAAAATGACCACTGGTTCAGAATCAGAATCAGAAATACTTCTTTTATCCCGGGGGGAAATTCAGTCGTTACAGTTGCTCCTATACACAATAAGTAAGAATATCAAATAATATTAAAGCTGGGGTTGGTAGTCAGATTTAGATACGCTTTTTGTTATACTGGTTAAAATGATCTTTATGTCCTGATGGTAATCAATACATAATGTGCTCTTAAAAAAGAGCGAAAAAAACCTGCTATCTACAGCCGGAGTAAACCTGGGAAAAACACCAACCAATCACCGTCATTAGGGTCCAATTTATTCAACCAATCAAATGCTTCCCCTGACTCTATTTACTGCCCCTCTCGGGCCTGTCCCCTCTGACCCGATGAGGTGCTTTGCTCAGGACTGTAGTCCGGATCACAGTCTAAAAAGCTCTCACCACGGGGGCTCTGACAAGCAAAAGAATAAATGACATTTAGCAAGTCCTACTGCAAATGTATATGTTGTACGTACAATACGTTGAGCTTTAATAACCGGTCACTGTCGGCCGTGACCACGCCAACCAACAAAGCAACAACCAATGTTTGAATGAATGAAGCTGCTTGTCTCTCCTCGCTCTCCCGTCCGCACACTCTGCACCTCTCCTGATGCATTCACTAACTGTCAACACTGTAGGAATTAAGAACATCTACACTGAACACGTTTAACAAACAGTAGAGCTGTTACAGTATTATATGTGTTATAACTTTTCTCCTGATATCGTGTCACCAGTACAACTGGATAATGCTAGCATGACAGTTGTGAGTACTAACAGCAGCCATGTTTGTTTGTGTTTTTAACTTTCACTATGATAATGTTTTGGTGAGGACCGGTTTGAATCAGTCACGATCATATGGTCACAGGGGCGTTGTGGAGGAGCTCCGAGGGGAGGTGGGGAGGGGTTAGACGGAGTCCTGAGGAAATGCTACATTCAAACTCATGCTAGTTTTCCGTGACTACCAACCCTAGCTTTAATAGAAGATTTAATTAATAAGATATTAATTCAATACAATGAAAAATAATAATAATAAAAGTATGTACAG
This sequence comes from Notolabrus celidotus, assembly GCF_009762535.1. NCBI lineage: Eukaryota > Metazoa > Chordata > Actinopteri > Labriformes > Labridae > Notolabrus > Notolabrus celidotus. The sequence continues at coordinate 23,678,132 of NC_048272.1, forward strand.
AAGACAAAATAAGCTATGTAGAAAATACATGGTTGAAGTCCCCGGAGATCAGGAAGAGGGTACTCTGGTGGTCTGTTTGGAGTCTGGCTATGGTAGCGTTGAGAACATTGGACGCCGTAGTCGGGTTGGCAGAGGGGGGATTTGTAAAATTGAAAATAATCACACCATGCATGTAAAAGGTGCTGATATGAGAAACATCTGGAGTGGTCTCTTATTTATTCAACAGTTTTAAATCTGCATATGAAGTATGAAATGCACTCACATTTAACCAAGAACATGACCAGCTCCTGTCCTTGTGTTGAGTTATTAACATGTTTGAAATCAAAATCCTCACAACAACACTTAATGCTCAGAGCTAAACTTCCACCAGCACTGAACCATCGCGACTTGACTTTATGAAAAACCTAGGTCATATTTTAGTTTTGTGAAAAGATATGTAACAGACCTGTGATATGCACAGAGACCCAGCAACTCAGTCTGCAAACAATCACATGCTTTAATAATTTTCAGTGAACACAGCGTAAAGCAATCATCCGTACAGTCTACAAAGAGTGTCAGGGTTTTGTTCTCATTTGCAAGTACTAACTGTCTTGATGATTCAGCTCACCCTGATACTTCCTCTCCCCCGATGTTTCACTCATTAGCTGTAGATTTCCTTTGTTTGAGCTCCAGGTGGGAAAGTGTGAGGTTAGCGGCATCAGTGTTACCTCGAATGGGAATTACAAGCCAGGGGAAGACAATGAGGAAAATTGGAGCGCTGCAGTTTGTTCATATTTATTTCAGCCCCCACAGCTCTGTATGTTTAGGAAGCTGATTTGTGGATGCTTGAATGAAAAAGAAAATGCAGATTCAACTTCTGGCTGCTTTAAATAAGGCTTTATGCAAGGTGGCCTGGATGTTGGAAGATGGAAGCGAAGACAACGAACGCTTGTGGGAAATATAAAGTCTTTTCAACTACAGAGGAGTTTTTTGAGGATTCAGAATCAGCGGAGTTGTGTGATGTGGTGAAAAACATTGCAGAACAGCCTCGGGTTGAACTCTCATTGGGCCCAATCCTAATACTGTAAAGAAGAATAGCACCATCACAAACTCTCAGAAAGACAGAGTACTAAAAGCAAAGCGCTGTCACTCTCAAACACCTGCTACTGACAGCCGTAGCCTTCAGCCAGACCGTCACTGACAGAGAGGAATAAGCACACAGAGGCTGCTTTTAAGTGGTCAGCTCACTTCCTCACTTTACTACTCCTTGTCAGTGTTATGTAAAAGAACAGAGGATGTATTACCCACCTCAATCTTCTGATGTTAGAGATGGTACAACACATCTTTGGAAAAGAAATATAACATGATAAATCCTAATGCAGTACAAATAAGCAAAAGGCCTTTTCACTCTTTCTTTTTTCCACATTTACCAAAACATTATTGCTTCTCTTTCTCAGGGTACGCTCCAGAAGTTTGTGGATGACCTGTTTGAGACCATCTTCAGCACAGCGCACAGAGGAAGCGCCCTGCCTCTTGCCATCAAGTACATGTTTGACTTCTTGGATGAGCAGGCTGACAAACACTCCATATCAGACTCTGATGTACGGCACACATGGAAGAGCAACTGGTGAGTCTGTGTGTGTGTGTGTTTACTGTGAAAGGTTATCTTTTGCAGTAATAAGTAGCTGCACCGTGTCTCATTAGTGTTGTGAAGAAATGCTGTAGTATGAAACACAGTAGACTCTATGGCAGCAGAAATGCAGCTTTACAGTGCTGCAGAATGTTCAGGCTGCTCCTGTTTTTCTTGCCTCAGGTACTTTATCACTCAGACTGCAGTGCTCTTTGCACCTTTACAGCTTGTTGAGTCCTGTGTCTTTCTCCCCCTCATCCCTGTTTCCTCAATCTTCCCAGCCTTCCTCTGCGGTTCTGGGTGAACGTGATCAAGAACCCACAGTTTGTCTTCGACATCCATAAGAACAGCATCACAGACGCCTGCTTGTCCGTGGTGGCTCAAACATTCATGGACTCTTGTTCGACATCAGAGCATAAGCTAGGGAAAGACTCGCCTTCCAACAAACTGCTCTATGCTAAAGACATCCCCAACTATAAGAACTGGGTAGAAAGGTAGGAACATGCGTCACATTTGTCTCATCATAAAACATCTTTGAATAAAAGTCATCAGGATCTGCATTGATGTTTGTTTTTTTTCTCTCCAGGTACTACTCCGACATCTCCAGGATGCCAGCCATCAGTGACCAGGACATGAGTGCCTACCTGGCGGAGCAGTCACGCCTACATGCAAACCAGTTCAACAGCATGTCGGCCCTTCATGAGATCTACTCCTACATCGTCAAGTACAAGGATGAGGTGAGATTCCTTAGGCTATGTTCACACTGCAGGCAAAAGTAGCCCAAATCTGATTTTTTGGGGGGTCAAGTGACCAGGTCAGATTTTTTAGAGGCAGTGAACACTCAAATCTGGCCACTTCCATATGTGGTCCTGAATCAGATACGGATCTGACTTTTTCAATGCGACCTCATTATGAATGGCCAAGGCGAATTTGATGTGCATTCCATACTTTCACGTCACTTTATAGTGACACACCTCACAATTCTGCGTGGCGGTAGCCTTGCAAAAATGCCAATACAACCCAACTCCTACACGTCTCTTCATGGAGATCTTGGCTGCAGCTCTCATTTGTGTTATATGTTGAGCGTTCATAGAGGGGGTCCTTCCAGCAGTCTGAGAAAAGACAGGCTTATAAATTGGAAGTTATATTGAAAAGATTGCTATTAGAGACAGGCTGCTTCCCTTTATTAATTATTATAGGTGTTTTAATGTTTCATCTGAACAACCGCAGGGTTATGTAAAACTTGCTGCTCTCAGTTACTGATTTTTAACACTTATACATTAATTTCTTAGATTTTTCTAGCATTAAGTATCCCAGCCTTTCTGGTATCCACAGGTCTTATTAAATCTAATGAATGCACAGGAGGCTCTGTGTTTGATTGACTTTCACCGTGGTTAGGGCAAAAACTGACATGGGAAAATACTGGAGTTAGAAGGTAGATGAATTGAGGTTCAGCAGCACAATGTTAGTGAATGTTATTCCATTATTGAGTCCTGATTGTGTATGATAAGGAACTGTATGTATCAATATTGAACAAGCCAGGTCATCTGTTAGACCCCCCTGTCTTCATTGTTTGGGGGAAAGAACTCCATGTTTTGGAGCTGTTATCATTCCCTCTTCTCTCTCCTCTGTATCCTTAGATCTTGTCGGCATTGGAGCGAGACGAGCAGGCGAGGAGACAGAGACTGAGGAGCAAGCTGGAGCAGGTCATTGACACAATGGCCCTTACCAGCTGAGGACCATCCAGCACCTCCATCTCCTCTTCTTCTTCACTCCTCCTCTCCATCTGTCTCTCCCTCTCCGCTCCTCTCACCCGGACAACAAACAAAACTCCAACCCCCCAACAATATGACAGACGAACTGCAAAAAGACTGAAGCAGTAAACTGTAAAAAAGGGGTGGGGGGGTTCAGCAGAGATGGGCGGGCCTGTGTACGCTTACATGTGTATGTGTGTGTTTGTGTGCAGCCCCGTTCAGTGTGTGGGCTGGTGTCTGTGAGAGACTGGGACACCGGACTTGTTCACACTTGGACACGAGGAGAAACATGGACTGACAGCATTAGATTATTGTGGATGTTGGTGTTTGTTGTTTGCTTGATTTTGATTTTAGGAGTTTTGTTTTGATGACGTGATGGTCGTCAAAGAAACAAAGGAAGACTGGACTGGAACTCCATATATGGCATCATGAGCAGGATGGACCAATCTCAGATGAGCCAATGGAGAGAGGCCCTCTAGGTCATGTGACTCCAACAAGTGTCACAGTTTTAAAGGATGTTAGATTTTGTTTTTATGTTGTTGTTTTCTTTTTTGTATAAATGTAATCAACTGCCCACTCTCTGATCTCTCGCCACTTGTATTACTGCTGAATTTGCACAATTTACAGAAACGTTACAAAGGAAGACGATATAGATATTATATAAATACAGCTACGTTTTTAAAGAAAGATTAGAGAGAAAACATTTTTCTTTTCCTTCTATTTCAGTTTGAACCAACAAACACAATAAAAAAGACAACAATAAGACATGATTTGATATTTCAAGTACAAAAAAAAAAATAACGTAGACAAAAAAAACAACGAAAAAGAAACAAAAAAGTCGTACTGTGCCATGTTTTCTTTGAATGTTGTTTAGTGCAAAGACATTTTGTTAGATGGAATGTGCTACCGTATGATTTTGAATATGAACATGCCTAGTGACTGAAAAGAAATGTTTGACCCATCATAAGATCCTTTCTGAAAAAAAGTGTGAAGTGAGATGACAGAAAGTCGCCCCTCTTCTCCAGTTAGCACAGTTCATGGTGTCACGGTGTTGACATGAAGTTGCTGTTGTTTTTAATTCAATCAGTGCAATCTTTTGGTTTCAGAAAACCAAATATATACATACAGGATTGTTGCTTTATCATGACTACGTTAGTATCCTGCACCACGGCTGGTTCAAGGAGTGACGGTTCAGTGAATCATGGTTTAGTGACTGAATAATGAAGTAGCTACATTGCACTACCTGAAATATTCCCATAAGCCCTGACACCACGCAGCCATCATATCTATCTGTTGGGGTCCTGAGTTTTTGTTATCATCCCTTGAAGGGTCATTAATTTTCTGACACAGTCCTGTTAGAGAGTGTTGGCGCTCTCAGAAGCTGTTTACAGGAGCGACTCTGAGGTCAGAGGGAGCTTAGCCGAGAAACAAAGTGGGAAAAGCTGTTTTTAGCCTAAAGCCACTTCTGTCTTTCATTCATTTTCAAAATGTTAATACCCAAATCCAAGGGCAAGGAAAATCTATAGAGCATTCCTCTCCACCTTTAACCTATCTATTTGAGACAGAGGTTTTAGCTTTTTATCTGTGGGGGGTATAGAAAGATATGGAGGTGAGACACCTCTGTTCATTAGGCTGAGTAATCCTCCCCTTAGCCTGCAGCTCTTGTTTCAAACTAGCCTATTGCCATGTGTGGCTTAAGCTTTTTTTTATTACTGCTCTGTTAAGAGGATTTCTTTGTTTCTTTTTGTAAGTCTTGAAGTCAGGGTTTTTGACTTAGTGGTGAAAAATGTTTTCAGATTTTTTTTTTCTGCTTGCCGAAAACCAAACTGTGGTCTGTACAATGTTTTTGTTAATGTTTTCATTTGTAAATTGTATACTTTTCATGATAAACAGAAGCTGTTTGCCATTTTTTTGTTATCAGGTTGTTTTTTGTTTTCAGTTTTGTTTCATGTCTTTATTTTCAACATGTAAATTGTACATTTGACGGTACACAGAAGATGAAATTCTCTTTAGTTTGCCTGAAGTTGAATTACTTGACCGAACTCAAGGTTTTATTTTCCTGATCTCAAGGATCAAAATGAAATTGTTGCATCAGATGAGCGTTGGTGTCTTTGTGATGGAAATGTGACTTGCTGCTTTAACTCTTGTACTTTGATTTTCTATCAAACATTAGGGCTGTCATTTTATGCTGATCATAAACGCTGTCGCTTTCCATTTCTACGCCAGGTTCTTTTAAGAATCAAAACAATCCTCTCCCATCCAAGAAAAGTGAACACACTCCCCAAATTAATATCAGTACACCTTTTTGTTTACATGTCTGAGATGTGACATTGCTCTGCACAGCTGCATACATCTGAGCCGAGTTCAGCCAGCTAACTGTTTAGACCTCATATTTCATTCTGTATCAAAACCAGTCTTTAGGGACCACTCTGCCAACGTTAGAATAAAATGTCTCCTGTTGGCTTACTGAGCTGGTAATACACTGAATAATCTCTGTTAAATAATGTAACTTTAAGAGAGAACTGCAAAATATTCTACTTCACAAGCATTTCAAACACATTTGAATGATCAGTAAACTACAACAGGACATATCCACTGGCTCCATGCTAAAGCACACTCACAGACACCAAACAAGGCTGCAGTGCCCCTCTGGTGATCTGTCAGGCTTTTTAAAGACACTTCAAACATTCTCAGTCTTTCCTCAGGTTCATGCTCCATTTGTGTCATATTCTGGTTGTAATTTGGTTGATTTAAATGGCTGCTGGGGGGAGCTGGATGTTTATCGTTTGCATGGATACTTTCTGTCTAGATCGACCTGGTTTTGCAAGTCTGGGCCCATTTTTAGAGAATATTCCCAACCATCATAATCTGCCTTCCATTTTGCTGTGAGAAGTGACTTGTGTTCATTGGTTATTTTACAGCATGTACGTTTTCGGAGGAGTTTTTGGTGTCATCAGGAAGAGGAATCAACTTCTGAGCTAGAACATGTCTCCAGAACAACATGCTGGTTTTTTTTATATTGAATCAGAACAAATTAACAAGTGAAGTTTACTGGGATCAGTGTGAGCAGACAGCACAGTCATATATCTCATGTTTAATTCTGAGCCGACTAAATGTGCTTTGTCGCACTTTTCAAACAACCTTAGTAGCTAAAATGAACCCTGAGTCCTGGCATCATCCTGTTTTCAGTTTTTTGCTGTTTTTCTGCTTCCTTCTGATTCTGGATTATTCAGTAGTTGCCCTCTTTTTTATTTTCTTTTGTAAATTGAAGTTACATAGAATCCAAGGAAAAAACTAAGCAAATGAATTTGGGACAGAGTTGGCAAAGGAATTTATACTACAATAACTCAGACACATGCAGAGTTTCAGACTTGAAGCGACTGTCACAAGTTTGCAGGTTAACATTCATTGTGTAAATATTCTGTTATTTCCTATTTTGCAGATTTACTACTTGTAAATAAACACACATCAAGGAGAGATTAAACATTTTTTGCTAAATAAAATGTGATTCTGGTTTTTTTTTTTCCTGACTCAATCAGCTGTTATATATATGAATGGATGAAGTAGTAGTAATGCACATATGATGCTCTATGCTCCCATATAAAGCAATGATGTGAAGTGAGCTGTTGTCATGGTGGACTGAAGCCTTAAAGCAGTGTGGTCTTGTCTCATCCTGTTGGAGGGGAGAGGGGGAGATTTAATACAGCTGCATAATAATGACATTGAATATACATACTGAACTGTAGAAATGAACATGAGGGGCACATGTTTAGCTCAGCAGTTAGCACGCCCCATACAAAGCCTAAAGATTTTGACTGAGTGCCCGTGGGCTTGACTCCCAGTCTAAGCCCTTTGCTGCACTTCATACCCCTCCCTCTTCTCCCAACATTTTTTTTTATCTATCTTCTGTAGCTTTGTCAAATAAAGACACAAAATATTTCGAAAATTACATCTCACACCCTCTTGCTATGCCCAAGGCTACTGTGATTGCCACAAACAGGCCAACATTTGTCAGACATTACTAATAAATACCATAGACTGTATAAAATATGGACGTAGTATCCGTGACGTCACCCATCTTTTTCTGAAGCGCTGTTCTGAGGTCAATCGTCGACGGCAGCCATATTGCTTCTGTTGAGCGATTGTGACGTAAAGAGGTGGGCTTTAAGCCTCCTAGCCAACAGCTACAGTGTTCCCGCCTGTCAATCAAGTCAGCTGTGCCTCTCATTGGAAGACTCGTAATCTCAATCTCTTCGAAATTGCCACGTTAGAAAAAAATTCACCCCCCTCACAGTGTGTGCTGATCGAGAAATGAGCTATCCAGACTACACTTGTCTTTTGAACCAGGCTATAAACATGTTTATTTCTGCTGTAAAGATTGTCTTTTTTTAATTGGCCTCAAGCGAATCCTTGATGAACTGCAGTTTTTAGCTCTTCTGCATTGGACTCATATTTTTAGACCGGAGGTTGCCCCTTGTTTGCTACCTAAGAGGATTATGTTTGTATTGTCCAAAGCCTGCCTGTTTACATTAAAAATTAAATCAAAAATTTGATTCATTTTAACCAAAAACACAAAATCTCAGAAAGTCACATCTGACTTGTATGATACCATTGACTCCTGTATTATACCTGCAGAGGACCAATACCTCTTTGAGAGGCTGCATTTATACGTACTACCTGGCTCTCTTATTACCCATCTGTGTTACATGCGTAATTCTAATTGGTCAATGCCCCCAAACAACAGTAATTCTGAATAGTATTTACGACACCAGGGCCAAATAGATCACACACTTCATATCAAATTAATCGATCCAAGGAAAGGAGTCTGACACATCTCATCCCTCCCCATTGACATATTAGCTTTCTAAATTGGCAAAATGTTAACAGCGTGGATGTCATTTTAAAAAAGTGCACTACTTGAGGAGCATAAACTTTAAATTTGTGGTTAATGGCTGACAAATCACAAGCAGAGTGAAGAAGAAGAGAGGAAGAAAACAGCAATAAAACTAGTGAGGGGTGTTAAACCACAAAGGGAGTAGAGTGAATAAGACATTGACCAACAGAAGAAAACAGACATGAAGCAACCAAAAACACAAAATATGGATGGTATATTATATATTTATATTATAATCATAATACTATAACAGGAAATGTTCTGTTCTCACTCAATTCTATTGAACTGAATAACTTTTTGTGTCAAAATTTTACTGCTTGATTTTCTGGCTAACCAAACCTCACCCCACCAATTAGGATAAAAACAGGGTTAAGGTATGGCAGCAAGATGTTTTCAAAGCACAAACTATGTTGAAAGATGATAGCTGTAATTAAATTCTTGTCCATATTTGTAGTTTTAATATTAATACCTATCATTAAATCATATGGTTTGTGCCGTGTGTCATAATTTTATCAACTGTAGGTTGTATAAAGCTCTATTTCCTGTGGATAACCAATCAACATTTGAAAATGAGTAGAAACCCCCTGTGTATGGTCCTTATAAAGGTCATTTAACACAGCTGAAGTTTATATAGTATCTGCATTGGTATTAAAATGTTTCAATTGATACCCAGATGGAATTAGCTTCTTAATGGGCTGTGTCATTTACTATCAAAGAATTTCAGTTCACAATGTTCACAGTGAGGAGAAACCCTCTTGTCAGCCTGCAGCGTGATAGCTTCCCTTCTTTCATAACAGGACCTGCATCATTAATCATTCCGATGGGAATGTAGTTGAGTGGCTGGTGGAGGTTTTTATTCTCCGGAGGTGTTAATACTAACACGTTTACCCCCCAACCATACATCATGCTTGCACTGCCCTCAGCTTACATGGGCACTTACATGGAAGAGTGGGTCTGAGTGTTAATACAGCAGAGCATCAGCAGGGCTCAGAGAGGCTGGCCCAGTCCTTTCCATGGCATGTATTGTTGCTGAACAAGAAGGCATGGAGGAACAGAGAGAAGAAAGCATATTCGATTGAACCAAAACCACCTTGTCCTTTCTTCCTCGGCCTGCCTTGAAGCGTTAGCACTCTGCTCCCCTCCTCCCCCAGCAGATTCAATGAGCCCAGATAGACAGAAAATGTTATCGTTTGCACCATGTGTAACCAGCCGGGCTAATTCAATTAAAATTCCATCCGAGGAGGAACGCTGAAATTGCGTAATGGTCGTGGGAGCACTGAATCTCGTAATGATCCTGTCAAGAGGCAAATGATCTTGCAGCGAGAACATTATGATAAATTCCTTACAAAGCACAAGATGCTCGATTCTCCCCCCTTTCCTCTCTGCCTCCCTCCTCCACCTCTCCTTGCACGCAAAATTCTGTTGCCATAGTTAATAAAGCCATGATCTGTATTTGCCCCCCCTTCCGCCTTAATCTTAGCTACAATTGAAGAGGGCTCTGTGTTTTATCACACACTGAATCCAGTGAAATTGGAAATCTATTTTCGCTGAGGAGTCTTTTGCTAACTGTCAATGTGTGTTGCATCAACTGCATAGTGGAACAGGGGCACCATGAGTGGCAGTGTTATCTTTGGGGCACCTAAATATGGTGCACTGTTAAGTTTCTCCTGGAGAGGGGAAGCTGGCAACCATGGGGCTTTTGGAAAGCTACCGGGTGGATTACTGTCACAGTTCTTAACTTATGGTGCACAGAAAAAGCTGTGTGAGTGTGAAGGTGGGGAGTGGGTGTTAAGTACAGGTGCTGCCAACCTTCAGCCCACTACAGACATACATAGGCGCACCATGCACAGCCCCCTTAGGCAAGTGCAAGTGTGCAGCAGGAATTTTTAGCACAGATGTGGTCTGCACCCTGTTCAAGCATTGCTACAAACCTAGTAGGATACTGACAACTTGAAATAACTGGATATATAAAGTATAAGTTTTAATCAGTTCTTTCTTGTATTACCAAAGAGAGTTTGTACTGTTAGGGGTACCTTGTAGTTCTGCAGTTCCAGACTCTTCACTGAGCCTTTTAGCCTTTGTTTTGGTTTTAAGACTGACAGCCTGACTATCTTTCTATTTTTTTTTTACTGTTGAATTATTTGCTTCTCTTGGCTAAGAAAGGCAGAGATAAGCCAGCTGTACACTCCCTGCAGAGTACCAAACCACACAAAGTAAGCAAATCCCTGGTGAATATAGTGCAGCAATAAGCAGCTTAAAGCTCCTGTGAGGAACTTCTGCCTTGTGTTGATTTTGGTGTCTACTGTGGACAAAGCAGTAACCATCATTTCTTTGCCTATCTTGCTCTTAACATGTGCAAGTAGTTTCCTTTAGAGGGGAGGTATCATGCCTTTTAGTATTAAATACGATTAAGTTGAAATGTTGGATGTCAATACCTAAAGTGACCATAGTTTCAAGTTGTGAGGTAAACATTTGGTGGGGTAATCCCAGGATGTGACTACAGGCTTGTCACAGGGTTCTCTTTCTGGACTCAAAACAATGAGGGAAAAACAGAGGCGTAGTCAGAAGAATGAAGTTTGATTGTTTAATTGGCTACCTGCCTCCCCAGTGCAATAGAAAAAAAATATTTACAAAAGCAAAAAAAAAAAATGAAGCTAATTTACAATTGTTCACAGCAGTACGTCACTGTCGTCTGAGTTCTACATTTACTCACGTGACACAAAAAAAACAGCGGTTGTTCATCACAAAGCACACACACAGAGACGTTACCTGCTGAGTAACTTGGCTCAACTGTCAAAGAGACAAAACTGGCCCTGTTTTAAAGTTTAGCCCATCCCACTGGGCGTTTGAAATTACACAATTTTTCCCAAACAATTATATTCCCACATTAAGGTCATTTTAAGGCGAGTAACCTTAAATAGAATGTACTGTATTCATCCCGGAAGGGGGAAATTCAGGTGTCTGGCAGATAAAATTATAAAAATCCCATAAAACAAGTAATTCAGGTGTCTGTCAGCTCACCTCCCATTGGCTAGGGAGTTATGAAGCCTAATGGCTGCAGGGATGAATGATTTTCTGAATCTCTCAGTCCTGCTGCGCAGAGAGATGAGCCAATAGAATAACACAAAATGTCTGCAGGCATTTTCCTTACCCAATCAAACACAGATAATTTAAAACAAACAAAAAGATTAATTAAACACCGTCACGTGGCCACTTTTGGCCTCCATACATCCATGTATGGTGCGCACCAGATGGGCTCGGTTTCCACATTTCGGACGCGATGGTTGAGCTCCAGCCGGTAAGTGCAGCAACCCAAAGACAGTATGTGTTTAAACAATGTTAGAGCTCAAGAGTACACCCTGAGAAACTCTGAACGGAGAGGGAAAGAAGGATGTTGGCATGTTAACCGGAAAGAATGAAAATGCTGTTAGGAACGGGAAAAGTTTGGTGCGTGCATGCATGCGTGTGTGTCGGTGTCGGCATGTGCGCGCTGCCCGATGTTAGTGACGGTGCCACTCCGGTGTTATTATCGCCCTACTGGTTTCTACGCTAAATGGTTTCCGTGATCCAGCTGTGTTGTATTTACTTACAGACAGGCGCTGTGTTCTGCTTCAGACACAAGATTCGCCACACATTTACAAACATATTAACAGAAGTTCTCGGGTCTCATCTCACATCTACTGCAGCAACAATGGTTGGATCAGTGAGCAGTGCATCATAGCTACTGACGAAAGTCATTAAATATGTAAAAAGAAAGTATTTTCAAACATAAGCGGAGTTGGATTCGTTCCCACAAGAGCAAAATATGACTTCATCGGCAGACTGCTACCTAAGCTCGTGAGCCACGTGGCTCACTTAGTTATCTGCTTCCGACAGGAATCAATCAACTACGTCATCATCCAGGTCACAGCCAGGGCACATGTTGGTCTGTGCTCACCTGAAACAACTGGTTTCCTTGAGTTGTTATCAGGAAATACTGAACCATGTTTAGCGAAAGTTTTCTCCAAACTACGGCCTTATTAACCTCTGAACTGCAGCACACTACTACACCTTACTCTGTCACAGGTAAATACTTTATAACGGTGACCATCTAATCCACAGAACTCGGTTAAAATACGCTTTTAGACGGTTTTACAGGGAGACGTGGGAACCCAGTGCAGAAGGTGTTTTCAAGTCGTGTCTCATTTAGAGTCTACTGCAGGAAGAATAACTCAGGTGAAGGAATCACAGGATCACAGACATCTACAAAAATACAGCTATTAAAATACATAAGAGAGTGTTGCTCCGCGATGCATTTTATAATCACTATTTAAAACATTATTGAACTCCACGCCAGGTCACACTTCACCTGATGTTGTCACTTTTTGCCGTTGTGAATATGTGTAGGTCTGAAGTGTGCTGTCAGGCAGCACCTAATAAAGCATCACTACCTACAAACACCTTACTAAATATATTGGGGTATTTCCTCACACAGACCCAGAGTAACCTGTTGTTTTAGATGAGCACAGACCAAAATGTAACCCGACACTCACGTGTATAATATTTCAGTGACAGGACTATATTAACTAAGTAGAGTCCGTTGGGTAGTGGTTATGATTATGGATCGAGACTTTTGGGCTTTTTAATTTTATTTGCGTGAGATCGAGTCTCTGTTTTTGTTCATCTTTGCATATATTTTTGTATTTTTTGTTTCAGATGAATACAGACCAACATGTTCCCTGGCTGAGACCTGGATGATGACGTAGTTGATTAATACCTGTTGAAATCAATGAACCACAGTGAGCCTTGTGGCTCAGGAGCTTAGGTAGCGGTCTGCCGATGAAGTCATATTTTGCTCTCGTGGGAACGAATCCAACTCCACTTATGTTTGAAAATACTTTATTTTTACATATTTAATGACTTTCGTCAGTAGCTATGATGCACTGCTCAGTGATCCGACCATTGTTGCTGCAGTAGATGTGAGATGAGACCCGAGAACTTCTGTTAATATGTTTGCAAATGTGTGGCGAATCTTGTGTCTGAAGCAGAACACAGCGCCTGTCTGTAAGTAAATGCAACACAGCTGGATCACGGAAACCAGTTAGCATAGAAACCAGTAGGGCGATAACACCAGCACAAGGCTACTCTGAGGAGCTTGTTCAAAAAGTCACACAAGAATTAAGCAAGAGAAACATTTCATGGCATCACTGATTGGTGAATCTCATTAAAAGAACTGTATGAACGGAGTACTTACCCAGCAGAAACATCCTATGATGTTAACTGATCTGTATTTTCTTGTTATTCCCTTTACAAACAGTCCGAGTCAGATTTAGGTTCCACAATACACTTAAACATTTCAACAATTAATAACTGATAAAGTCTTTATAGCATGGCAACAGTGGAGGAGGCTTCCCTTGAGCTTGCCACTCGAAGAAAATGGGTTGCTTAAATGAGGCAGTTCAGAAAGAAGCTGACATGAGGGTTTCAAAGACACCAGCCTGAGATGAATCGTTTTTTAGAGCTGTAAATTGTGTTCAAATATGCTTTTATAGCTGGTTGTGGTTTTAAAAAAAGTTGTGGGAATAAGATTGTACCTGTCATAACTTTATAATTTTTTGAACCCGCAAATTTGAATTTAACCCATGAGCAGACCAGTAGTATTTGAGCAAAGTAGTTCAGTGTCTCCCTCAAATAATGTCCCCACTCCTTACAGGCATTAATGCAGTTCCATAGTCACTTGTAATGTCCTGTAAAAATCAAGGCATCTTCTCCAAGCCAGTTAGTACATTTTAAGTGAAGCGTTCATCATCGTCTCTGCGTCTGAGTTCACTGGCGGATGCTCCTCTGTTCCGACTGGCTTATTAATTTCCCCACAGGTAAAAACCATTACGGCCGATGTCTCCCTGTCAGGGCCAGAAAAAATCCATTCCCTGCTCCACTGACCTAAAGCATCCTGATGTCTGATTAACACACATGAGTTGACAATATGGAGTGTTGCAGAGTGTTTAAAGAGGTCATCTATAGTATCTTCTGCACCTAATCTAGCGTGCACTGCTCCACTGCTTCTGACCAAAGCTGTTAAAAATGATGGTTTACTTTCTCATTTGATGTATTTCATAAATTTCCACTTTAGCTGAAAAATCTTGACCTTGAATCGATTGTGGGCTTAACTTGCCTTCCACATGTCACCTTGCTCACCTTTGAGCTTCACTTCCTTCCAAGATCTACACTCAAGCACACAAACACACACAGCTCCCTGAGGAGACGCCCCGCTGTGAGTGGGAGAGGTGGTCTGTCTGTTTCGCCTGTCTTACCCGCCAGGTGATGGGTCAAATCCCCCAGGACTCAGAGCAGTCTGTTTGATTAAGCTCACACCTCCATTCAAGTATGGAGAGATCAACTGAGACTGTGTGTGCGGGAATATCTATGCTTCTGTATCCATGTGTGTATGCAGAAATGCTTTCACATGCATGCTTTTGATTATCAGCTCTGAGTGGGTTCACATGAATGGTTTGTGTGCAGTCTGGAGGTCACTGAGGTCAATTTCAGACTTCCCACACATGCCATTGTCAGTCAATTTAATCACTACTCTTCCAGCTGATGCTCTGCACCAGATTTATTAATGCTTTAGAACTGTTGCTTATAGCCGTAGTCTCCTTTTTCTTTCTCCCTTCCTCGCACAAACACACACATGTGCAAACACACTCACAAACACACAATGCAGCCTGCTTTCATCTTCAAATGTGTGTCTTTGGCTATAATTTTTTTTTCCCTGTGTCTTGCAGCTTCAGTGAACTGGACTTGAAAGCGGCTGCTGTTCCTCGGAGAGAAGAATGAATCTCTTTGGGTCTATTGTGGCATTAAGCTTTGAGGGGGCACAACAAAGAAGTCAAATAGATATGTACATATTTTTCAGTTGCTTTATTTTCTCCAATTATTTGAAAGGCTCTCGATAGAGCTGTTTTTTTAAAAACAATAAGAAGAATAACTCTCCCTGTTCATGCTAAGTAATTAGCAGCAATGGAGAGAGATACAACTGCATTGCGTGTTCTTTAAAGATAACAAAACAGAACAGATGAAATAGAAAGAATACTTGTATTTTTTATTCAGAGACACACATGTGAATCTGCTAAAAAAATGTAGTTATTATACATTTAGTAATGAATTACTGATGCTGATTGGGCCTATCTGAGGATACCAGATGCTCTCTAATTCCCTCAAAGATTCAGCCTAAACTTGGACCTTTAACCCCTGCATTCAGCCTGCCTGTCTGCCTTTCATGTGTGATCAACTGAGTAGTTCTGAACATGCTACTTTTACTCCACCTCTACACAAACGCCATCCTCCCTTGCATTCACTGCTGTCTCTTTGATGTCACACGGTCGCAGTGTGTCTTAACGACCCAGCGCTCATGAATTAATTAATCACTTCTTGGGAACGTCTCAAACACAGCAGCTTGTGATCAAGTGCATTGTGGGATAGAGATAAGGTACAGACACTGCTTGGCAATGGAACTGACACAAGGGCCCTTAATTAGCTCAATTAATTAACCATAGGGATGAGGCTATGGTGAAGGTGCATGTGTGTATTGTTAGTGTGTACGTGTGTGTGCTTTGGTTGAGTTGACAGATACCTGGAGATGGAGGTTTAACTGCAGGTACAGTTCTTCACCAGGTTGTGGCTGTGAGATAAGAGAAAGGGTTAATTAATATATGTTGGTGAGCACAGTGCTGCTCAGGGTGTTATTCCTGCTCCTAGTATCTCTTGACTTTATACCATTAGCTACAGCATGAAGGGATATTTCTCATTGACCTTCAGGTTTCTTAAGTATAAAGTGCCACACAGGTCAGTGCCTTCCTTGTGATAAATCTGAAACCTCTTGTGTGACAACTTATTGCTGAGTCTGACTAATTCAATACAGCTTGGTGGCTGCGATCTCTGGTCTGTGGATGTAATGATTTACTGTGTCTCGTGTGCAGTATATTTATACACACATTTAATATTTACTATTCTTCTAACAACTACATCAGGGTAATAGCAAACACTTGTTTCTACACATGTTTCTTACTCTGCTGAGAGCTAGGAGATCAATACCTTACAGTTTGCCTTACACTCATTAAGCTAGCTTCTGGCCAGGAGGCTAACTTAGCCTAGCATAAATTAAACATGACCCAGGTAGCAAAGCAAAATATACTGCTTTTTGAGCTCAATCAACATAAACTAGTAAGTAATATTTCCCTATGCAGAGAATAAGGAAGGACAGGGCTGCTTTTTTCATGGTAACTAAGCTAATTTAAACCAAGCTAACCTCCTGGCTTTAGCTTTGTAGCCAATTGGCTTGTTTCTATCTTCACATTAGTGGTGGACGATATGATCTAAAATTTATATCACGGTATTTTTCCTTCATATCGCGATAACGGTATTATATCACGGTTTTCCAACATGAAATGGGATAGTCTTTTCAAAACATGATTCTGGCTCTGTTTGTTCTGTGTTGTAAGTGTACACAGTTTAATTCTGCTCTTTTATGCTTGTCTGAATGTTTCCAATGTTTTTAATGTTTTAATATAAAGCACATTGAGTTGCCCTTGTGTATGTCTTGCCTTGCCTTGTACACATCCTAGCAGGTGGAAAATGTCTACTAATGTGTTAGAAAAAGGCCTTGGCCACATTGTGCTTTTGGAAGAGTTGCTATACTTTATTCATTTAGTCTTTCAAGTCAAGTAGAACCAGGCAAAGACAGAATTAACAAACTGAGTAATAAAACTATGGTGTATAATCATTAAAGGTTTAGTAATTAAATTCACCACTTAAAGTAGTTCCAAAATGACCCCTGTATTTACCAGATACAAAGCAATAATGCATCTCTAATTAAATGTTATAGCTTAACTGAAGAATACTGATATCTTTATTTATTATTTTGCTTCAAAATGTTTATTTTGATGCCACTACTTTTGTTAAAAAATGTTCAGTACCTTTATCTAATATAAAATATATCTTCAAGGACTTGCCTTTGCCTATTTACCTGTTAGCGTTATTAATTAGGTTGTATCACATTAGGCTTTGAGGTTTGACCATAGACACTTACCTATAGCGATGTGCAGCCTGTGTCCAAAACAGGGTAGCCTGTTGAGCTGCAGTGCTCTAACCATGTTTGCCCCACTGTCCGTCGTCATGCACACCATAGGGCCCTATGAAATCCCTTTTATTATTTCCAAATTCCGTTTTTTAATTTATTAGAATTCCGTTTTTTACCCTTTACACTTATTTTACCACCATATAGTGTGTGCTTTTTGTGTCAGTGAATAAAATGTATGTTAATGAAATCCTTAAATGTATTGATGCCACACTCTGTTTTTTCACATGGCTTTTGGAGGACAAGTGGTTATCACACTTATTTTTATGTTTCCATTCAACAGTGCTGAAAGCATGTCACCTGACACAGAGAAGTCATTTGGGAACTGTTCAGCTCTGTATTGTAATTGATTCGTTGTTTGGTGTTTGCTAGGGTTAGTTATTAATTAGTTATGATGTTAGTTAATGAGTTGATGATCAGTTTTACGTGATGTCAGTGAATGTGCTGACCAGGATAGCAGGCTTGTGATTGGGTGATGGAGAATGGAGGCGGGAGATGTGTATGCATGTGTGTCTGTGTGTGTCTGTGTGTGTGTGTGTGAGACAAAGAGCAGAGAGAAGGAAAAAGAAAAGGGCGAGGAATGAGTGAATCAGAGCCCAGTTCGAAGCAATTATTTCACCTGTGCGCTCGTTGGGGAAAAAGTGTGTTAGGAGGCATGTGCTGCTCAGAGTCCAGTCATTAGATGGGCTGATATATGGCTCGGTGGTGCGGCTGGACGGACCACAGATCAGCGGTGTTTTGGCTCGCTGTGTCGCTTTCTGCACGCCGTTAAATGTTTACTTCCTCTAGTAAGGGACGTCAGTGACTCGGTGTCACTGGCCCTTAAAAGTGTATGCGCGTTTACTTTTAAGAAAATCTCCCACATACAACTACTTGGCCCAAATTACCGCGGTAATTACGGTATTGCAAAATCCATTTCGTGGCAACATATTCTACCGGTGACGGTGATGATACCAGTTTACCGCACACCCCTACTTCACATCTTATCTTCAAAACAAGACAACTCATTTAAAAATGTTTAAACCATTTCTTCATCTTGAGAGTGACAGTTACTTTAAGATAATACTATCAAACATTATTTCTGTACCTGCATTTAAAGACAGAGATTAAATGTTTTAAAGCTAGGGTTGGTAGTTTCGGAAAGCTAGCATGAATTTAAATGTAGCATTTCCTCATGACTCCGTTTAACCTCCCCTTGGAGCTCCTCCAAAACGACGCACCCGCTCGAATGCACGAGCACCGCTGATTTGCGACCATATGATCGTGACTGATTCAAAACCGGTCCTCACCGAAACATTATCATAGTGAAAGTTAAAAACACAAACAAACATGGCTATTGTTAGTACTCACAACTGTCATGCTAGCATTATCCAGTTGTACTGGTGACACGATATCAGGAGAAAAGTTATAATACATATAATCGAATCAGCTCATCATCCTTACAGCATCCGGACGGACGCTACAATACATATACATTTTCTTTAGGACTTACTAAATGTCATTAATTCTTTTGCTTGTCAGAGCCCCCGTGGTGAGAGCTTTTTAGACTCTGATCCTGACTACAGTCCTGAGCAAAGCACCTCATCGGGTCAGAGGGGACAGGCCCGAGGTCGAGCGAGAGGGGCAGTCAGTAGAGGCAGAGCAAGCAGAGGCAGCGGACGGGGAGTGCATGCTGGGGAAATGTACGCACAGGAGGCGGGCAGAATGGCAGGACGGGATTTGATTTGTTTAAAATTTTGGACCGCAAAAACGGTGATTGGTCTGTGTTTTCCCAGGTTTACTCCGGCTGTAGATAGCAGCTTTTTTTCACTCTTTTTTTAAGAACACATTATGTATTGATTACCATCGGGACATGAAGATCATTTTAACCAGTATAACAAAAAGTGTATCTAAATCTGATTACCAACCCCAGCTTTAAAAGAGTTTTCAGGCTTTTATGTTCGAAAGTAGTGTTGAGCTATAAGTAAATAAGCATATTTTTTAAAAAGTTGCCAATCCCTGCACCAACACACAACCAATTCATTTATAACACAAACACCATCATGAAAACAAACACAACAGTTCATGAAAGTCTGCTTAAGGATTGAAGAGTAGATACTCTTCATTAATCTAAATTTACTTCAGCAGAATTTTTATTACATACCATCTCTTAGCTGCACCCTGAGTGCATAGGGTGATCTGCAAACTGCTACTTGAATTACTGCATGATATGACAGTTCTGCTGCTTCTGCTCATCCAACAGCCAGCTCAGCTGCCAAATGCTCAGATGTACTTTTATGTACTCTACTTGGGACATCACAATGTGTACTCACTGGTAGCTCATTCATCAGCTTCTATAGAAAGTTCATAAAAATGACTCCCTAGCAAAGACTAAAAGATAAGTGTGTCATTCTTTTCAGAGTATTATTGAGACTGAATGCATATAAGCCTAACTGAAACTTATTTAGTTTTTGGATGACAAAAAACTTTTTACTAAGAAATGACTTGTATAAACTTGTATTGTTCATCTGATAGTGACTCCTAGTCGAGGGTTAAAATGCACACATTCATTTGAAATGTTCTCTCCCAGCAATGTGACTAACTTCACATCGAATTTCTTGCTGTAGTTTTTATTATGAAAATTGTGCAATAAAGTCAGAGAGCCTGGAATCCAGTAGGGAGCACTGATAGAAAAAAGACTTTAACACAGAGAGAAAGAGCAAGAGCCAGGCAACAAAGAGAGAAGTTTACAGTGCACAGTTCACACACTCTAGGACTCCCAGTGCTTTTCTATTTGCCATGAATTTTTTATAGCCCGTTGCTTGTCGCTCCCTCTCTACAGCCTTTGTTGGCCGAGTTCAGTACTTCTGTAGCCTTAGATTTTCAAAAAGCCAGCAGCCTCGACCTTCTCCTCTCTTCTCTGTGTGAATGGCATGTGTATTGCAGGAGGAGGAAGAAGGGATAGAAGAGAGGGAGAGGAAGAGAGAAAAGGTTAGAGCGGGGCAAGGTGGAAGCAATTGCTAAAACACAGATGGATAGAAAAGTGCCTTCACTGTCAGGTAGTCATGGTAACCTGTCACACAGGAGTCATCACTGGATTGTTAGGAGTGAGTTTAGAGTGATAGTAACAACTGGTTTAGCACATTTCACCTTGCACTTCACGCAAAGGCAAAGCGTTTTGTCTTCCAGCAGACGGAGGTTATAAATAATATGACATGTCAGTGTTGCCTTGTAAAAAGAAACCATGCAGGAAGCACACAGAAACGCTGCATGTTTGGAAAATAAATACTGAAAACAATTGGCTATTTTCAAAGGGAAAAAGGTTTGGAGTTATATCCCTCATTTTAATTCACACTGCGAAATATCAAAAGCAAGATTTAGGCTCAGACCGCACTTCAGCGCACACTGAGTGGCGAGAGCCACCCGGTCCTCGCCGCGACAGGTGCGGTAAACATTCTAAACACTTGGACATTGTGCGTGAGTGCTACCTTCAACAAATAACACAGAGTAAAATGTGTTCCATGTTGTTCTTTATTTTATATTTCCATAATGGTGTTAATGTGTACGTCGGCAGACGCATATTAAGAATCCAAACTCCGGATGTTTCCCTCTTTGAGGTTGTGTTTTCAATAAGCGTATAAGTACTTTGGAGTAATAATTAGCTCTGTTCTGTTACTATATGAGCTGTAGATAGTGGTTCATGCAACTGGAAGAAGTCCTGTTAATGGTGTGGATGAATGTAAAGAGCTTGCTGCTGTGTTTTCTGGTGGCTGTCTTGTTATGGGGTGGGGGTGTCCTATGCCAATGTTATTGTGATAACCTTAATGGGCTCAGTGCATACCATTTTACTGTTCACATCAGATGCTGTTACCTGGAGTTATGTTACTTTGTGTGCTTATCAACCTACATTTTCATCTAAGTGATATGGATAACGCACTGAATTTCTTGAGCTGGAATGTTAAAGGTTTGAACCATCCTATTAAAAGAAGGAGGGCGCTTACACACATCAAACAACTGAAAACAGAAGTTGCTTTCTTACAAGAAACACATATCCGAGGTACTGATAGTTCACGTCTTCTGTCTTGTTGGGCGGGGCAGCATTTTCACTCCACTTTTCAGGCCAAGGCCAGAGGGGTCTCAATTCTCATTAATCAGAATGTTCCATTCGAACCTCACAGTGTAACATCAGACATGAATGGGCATTACGTGATTGTTTCAGGTAGACTATACAATTCGTTGGTAATACTTGGAAATGTGTATGCACCTAATGCAGATGATGTGGGATTCTTCTAACATTTTCTTTCTCCTCTACCTGATCTGAGTTCATATTCTCTCATATTGGGGGGGGGGGGGGGGGGGATTTTAACTGCTGGCTGGATCCTGTGCTGGATAGGTCCTCCTCCAATCCTGGGACAATGAGTAGATCAGCTTCCCTTATTCAGTCCTTTCTATCAGTTTATGCTGTGTCTGACGTTTGGCGTTGCCTCCATCCGAGCGGAAGAGATTACTCTTTTTTCTCACACGTTCATCAAGCATTTTCAAGGATTGATTACTTCCTTATTGACAATCAGCTGCTACCGCTCGCTCGCTCCTGCAACTACAAGAGCAAAGTGATCTCGGACCACGCTCCTGTTGTTCTTTCTCTGGCTCTCCCCGGTCTCCCCCAAACAAAAAGACATTGGCGATTTAATTCCACCTTATTGTCAGATAGTGATTTTGTGAAATTTATGGAGGAACAGATAACTTTTTATTTCCACACAAACACGTCACCTGAGACCTCCAGTTTGGTTGTTTGGGATGCTTTAAAAGCTTACCTCAGAGGTCAAATTATATCCTACTCTGCAAAGATGAAACAGAGGGCCAGCAAAGAAAGGCAAGATCTAATCGACCAAATTAAAGCTATAGACCAGCAATATGCTCAACTTAAAGATCCAAAACTTTATAAATTACGAACCGAACTCCAGACCAAACATGATCTCCTCTCAACACACCAAGTTGAACGACAACTTCTTAAAGGTAAAAGCTTGTTTTACATTCATGGTGACAAATCTAGTAAGCTGCTAGCGAACCAGCTGAGAGGACTTAAGGCAATACAGTTTATATCTGAAATACGCACGGCAGACGGGAGTTTAACCTCTGATCACTCCAAAATAAACGAAACGTTCAGGAATTTCTATTCTCAGCTTTTATACTTCTGAATCCCCAACTGACAGCACATTAGCAGATAACTTTTTGAATAGTTTAGATATCCCCATGATCTCCTCCGATAGCAAAGCAAAAGCAGATGAGTCTATATCACCAGAGGAAATAGCTGCAGCCATCTCCTCGCTGCAATCCGGGAAATCTCCTGGACCTGATGGGCTCCCTGCAGAATTTTTAAAATTATTTTCTCGATTGCTTGCTCCTCAACTATGCCTTGTGCTCTCTGATTCGTTAAAGCAAGGTAAACTCCCAACATCATTTAGTGAAGCATGTATTATGTTAATTTCAAAAAAAGGCAAGGACCCGACGGAGTGCTCCTCCTACAGACCGATCTCTCTATTAAATGTTGATGTTAAGATTCTGGCAAAGGTTTTGTCCCGTAGGTTGGAGAACATTCTTCCATCAATTTTATCTGAGGATCAAACTGGCTTTGTCAAAAATCGCCAATCATACTTTAATTTACGTCGTCTACTCAATATCCTATACTCCTCCTCTGACGCAGTACCGGAGTGTGTCCTCTCCTTAGATGCGGAGAAAGCGTTCAACCGCGTGGAGTGGACATATCTGTTTACAGTTTTGGAGAAATTTGATCTCGGACCATGCTTTATTGAGTGGATAAAACTTATATACTCATGCCCCTCTGCCTCAATTTTAACTAACTCTACTAAATCCCAACCATTCAATCTCCACCGGGGAACTCGCCAGGGATGCCCCCTGAGCCTACTTCTTTTTGATCTGGCCATTGAACCCCTGGCGATTGCCCTGCGTAGCTGTTCGGACATACATGGCATCTGGAGGGACAGTGTCGAACATAAGGTTTCCCTTTACGCGGATGACCTTTTAGTTCTTTTATCACAACCAGTCTCTTCTCTGCCTCCCACACTTTCATTACTTTCTCAATTTGGATGGTTCTCAGGTTACAAGCTAAATCTACATAAGAGTGAACTCTTTCCTGTGAGTGGTGTCACCCTTACATCTGAGCTATCAAACCTCCCATTCAAGATAGTGGAAAATAAGTTCTCCTACCTTGGTATAACAGTTACAAAGAAACACAAGTGTCTTTTCAAAGAAAATTTTATCCCCTTGTTCAACCAAGTCAAACAGTATCTTGCGCAGTGGTCACCTCTGTCTACATCTCTGGTGGGACGAATTAATTCTATAAAAATGTCCATACTTCCCAAATTCCTATACCTTTTTCAGACATTGCCCGTTTTCATCCCAAAATCTTTCTTCAACTCATTGGACTCAGTTATTTCATCTTAGCGTCCTCGACTTAAAAAAGTGCATCTGCAAAAGTCTAAAAACAGCGGGGGTTTTGCACTGCCGGAGCTCCTGATGTACTATTGGGCAGCTAACATGCGGTGTCTCCCGTTCTGGAGACATTTTTACGGCAGGGATGGCTGTCCGGAGTGGATGGCACTGGAGCTGAACTCAGTTCAAAACTTTGCTCTTCTGGCCTTGCTTAGATCATCACTCCCTCTTCCCTCAGTCGCTTCAGTGGAAAATCCTGTAATCAGACATTCTTTGAGAATATAGAGTCAGTTCAGAAAACATTTTAACCTGCTCAGCTTCTCACTCTCAAGCCCTATCCTACACAACCCTCTTTTTCAACCCTCTCTGCTTGATCCTACATTTCAAGAATGGCACAGAAAGGGCATCAGGTGTTTCAAAGGCTTATTTGTAGATAACAGTTTTATGACATTCAAACAGATCTCTGAAAATTTTCATTTGCCAAGTATTTTTTCAGGTATTTACAAATAAGGCATTTCCTCCAAGCAAAGGTACAAAGTTTTCCTGTCGCATCTGGAATGAGTGTACTGGATGAGGTTCTTGACCTGGATCCAACACTCAAAGGTTTAATATCAACCATCTACAATAAGCTGACAGGTCTGTGACATGCTCCCCTTGACAGAATAAAAGCTGCTTGGGAACAGGATCTGGGCCTTTCACTTTCAGAGGATGCCTGGGACTCTGTCCTTAAACTGGTTAATTTAACATCCCTTTGTGCTCGCCACTGCCTGTTGCAGTTCAAAGTTGTGCACAGGGCCCATATATGTAAAGCCAAGCTGTCCCGTTTTTATCCTAATGTCAGCCCCAACTGTGACAAATGTAAGATAGGTGAGACCTCCCTTATCCACATGTTCTGGACGTGTCCCAGTCTGGAAAAATTCTGGAGAGAGGTGTTTTTGACCTTGTCTCAAATTCTTGACTTCGATTTAGAGCCAAACCCTCTGGTGGCCATTTTTGGCACTACTGGAGAGGATGATGCGTCTGACTCCATTTAAAAGTCGCACTCTGGCTTTTTCATCGCTCTTAGCCAGGCGTGAAGTTTTGCTGAGATGGAGGGATGCTGCCCCGCCCACCCACAGTCAGTGGCTGAAGGTTATCATGTCCTGCTTAAACCTTGAAAAGATCCGCTATTCGGTCACTGGCTGCAGTAATAAGTTTAATCAAATGTGGGGACCTTTCATGGAGCACTTTCAGCAACTTCAGTCAATCTAAGAAGCACCCTCCTTCTTTGTCTGTCTTTGACCTTACAATTTTCATCTCTATAGTCTTTTCATTTTTCTTTTTTTTTTAAATTTGTTTACACTCTTTATTCTATGTATTCCCACCCAATTATTGTTATGTCTAGTACCTTTGTAATCCTTGAAAATAACTGATGACCTGACTTCCAGCACTTGAACACTGTTTACTCCAGGACTGTTTTTTTTTTTTTTTTTACTAAATGTTTGCACTATTGAGCCCCTATACGGACATTGGGACCGTTGGGTTATGAGGGATGGGTTTTGTGTTAGAACCAGCTGATCCCATCGTGCAGTTTTCTGTGTACATTTGTCTATTTGTTTATGTGTGAAAATCAATAAAAATTATTTAAGTAAAAAAAAAGCAAGATTTACACATTAATCATGGCTAAGTGTGGTTAAAGAACCTAAAACAAGTAAAAGTCAAAGCAATACAGGAAACTAGGCATGGTAAAGAGGCAGCAGGTGTGTGTCTGATAATGACCAGGTGGAGGTGGCTCAGCTCTGTTTCCCTCCATCGCTCCACTGAGTCCTGTGAGGCAAAGAAGAGGAGAAAAAAGGGAAGAAGAGGTGAAAAGAGCCCGGAGTGGAGGGAGGTGATGCCAGGATGCAGGCATCCTATCAGACCTTTCTTCAATCATTGTTGCCCCTGACATCGTTTCCTCCACCTGAGCTCTTGTCAAAGCCAGCCTCCTCTGCCAGATCGATGGGCCGGACTGTTGGAATATAAAGATGAAGACCCACCTTTGCTGCTTGGCTCCAAAGTGAGACATTTCCTCATCACTTCTACTGGTGATCGTGTGACTTGATATGGTGCTCTAAATGTCACAGTATATTAAATGCTCTGTGTCCATGCTCCTCTGATCTTTGAGGTCGCACAAAAACTTACCACAGATGTTTTGATGTGCAGGTGCAACTTATAATGATACTGATGGCTCTGTTCTGTCTAAATGTGTCTCTGAGCAGCAGGCACCTTACCAGGTCTTTGTAAATGAAACACCTGATTGAATTTTACCCTAAAAGTAATTGTATCTTTTGAAAAAAATGAATTTAAACAAGTAAACATAAAAACAAAATGAGTTAGTGCTCTTACTAAATTACCACAGTTAGTCTCATTTTAGGGGATAATATTATGCTCATGATGAACACCCTCTCTTAGTGTGAGAGCCTGATATAGAATTTATGTTTTCAGGACCTGGTATATGAGGCAACTTCCCAAAGCACTGTGCCTTTAATGACTTAATCCTGAAAGTTTCAGCATAAAAACCGACTAACCCAGGATAAATCATGATTCATCTTTGTTGTAATAATTACAACTATTTGATATTAGCCACCTCAGTCATTGCCCTCTACTCGGTGTACCTTTGCCTGTCATGCAGGTAGAATTATTGTATACAATTAACTTTAATACCTTTTTTTTCATCTAATTGGTCTGTTCTTTATGAACCAGTGAAACCAATAAACCAGTTTAAATGCAGTGAGAGATATTCTGTTATGATATTAAACCCTGAAGATGGAAGTTGAAGAAGCAAGCGACTGCTTCAATGTGCAAAGCAGGCTAAATACACATGAAGTCCAACTAGTCTAGCAGTGAAGATCATAATCATGCATTTAAAGAAAACGGTAGTACATGAACAACCCTTGTGGAATGCTGGGTCGACTCCTTAATTTGAGTCAAGTGACTGGCGGAGGTATAAAAGCACGACTCTAGGCAAAGTGTTCACAGACAGTGAGTCCGTCCTTCACTCACAACTATCAACACCGACTGAGACTAGGCTGGATTACCATGAGGGTAGTTGGGTGTTTGCAACAACAGATGGTACTAGAGAGAACAACACATCTGCATAGAAAGATCAGCCCTTTAGCCTCTGGGAACCCTCCGGCTGCATCTCAGAAAGAGGTGAGACTTACAGTATAACTGAACTGCTGTCATTTATATTTCTAGTTTTTATTTTGTTCGGACAGATGAGTCAACAGTTGGACATGATTTGTCTTCTTGAGGAGATGGTAATAGAGGGAAAATACTGGTGTCAACACTGCTGAAAAGTTGTATAATATCAAGCTGTCTTAGTTGATTTGATTTGATTTTATGTCTTTCTTTCGAACATGTAAAAGTAGAAGTACAAAAAAAAGCATACAAGTAGAAAAGAAGAAATAGTTATACAAACATACAAGAAAAAAAAATAGTTATACCAAAGAAACAAAATCAATATTAGCAAGCACTGAAACATTTTACTTTACATGTGCGAAAAGGAGTAGGAAGAAGTTAAAACTTATCTAATCCTAGCCCTTTATTCACTATTATTTGGCGTTATACTAGTGCACTCCCACAAATCTTCATGTATTATCTTCATATTTACACCTACAATCAAAAGCAAACCCCTTGTGATTCTCAACACGTGTCTTCTTCCTTGTACAGTACCTCATGAAAATAATTTCTTTACACTTCTTCTTGAACTGTATTATGTTCTGACATTGTTGTTGCTCCATATTGACACTGTTCCACAGTTTTACACCACAGACCACAGAAACTTCTCCTTGTGGTCCGAACACTCACCATCTTTAATCTTAACTTCCCTCTTAAGTTATAACCCCCCTCTCTTTCAAAGAATAATCTTTGAATATTTCCTGGAGGGAGGTTTTTACCTTTCCTTTTACACAATTTGTGCAGTTTTAAAATCTACAAGGTCAAATAATTTTAATATTTTGGATTTGAGGAACAATGAATTTGTGTGTTCACGGAAATCAACATTGTGAACTATTCTGATAGCTCTTTTCTGTAGTACTGACAGTGGTTGCAGTGAGCTTTTATAGGTGTTTCCCCAAACCTCATCACAGTAACTGAGATATGGTGAAATAAGTGAACAGTAGAGAATGTGTAGTGATTTATGATGCAGAATGTTCTTGCCTTTGGTGAGAACTGAAATGCTTCTTGACAGTTAGTTAGGGTTGGGTTTTGGTGAAAGATATTCTTATACACACATTATGAATGAGGCTAGTTGTGATTTAAAAGCCTACCTCATCCCTTCTTTTTGAAAAACATTCTGTACATGATGGTCACTAAAATAAATAAATAAATTTAATCTGAGATTTAAAATTGTTTTGTGTGGGAGGTATGGGTTCTTCATGTGTAGAGGGGACATGCTGAAGTCTCACTCTGTCAATTATAGCAGTTGACATGAAGTTTTACATCATGCAGATAAAAAACAGATGCAACAGCTGATTTTCAAAGATTAAATAATAAACCCTGGTGTTACGTAATGCTAACAACAGAATTCAGCGCTCTGAATGAAATTATTTTGTAACCACTGTGTTTCATACAGTGTGCCTGATGTGGCGTGTTGAGCTGTGACTGTGTGATTTCACAGTGTGCCTCCTACCAAAAGCAAAGTTTTCACCCACTGGGTCCACTGCCTCAGACACAGTCAATTTAACCGCAACCTCAACACAACAATCACGTCCAGGTCGCTGCCTCTGTGGACCTAACCCCTCCCCCCCACACACACACACAAACACAAACACACAAACGCACAAACGCACACAGACTAAACATGTCTCTATCTGTCGTTTGTGACTTCATGCATTAACACACTGTGACATTGACAAGATTTATTGCCCTCAAATGAAGTTACTTGAAAGAATAAATCACAAATCGATTGAGAGTATTGATCGGACACATAGATACTAAAAAGGAAATCATGACTACATTCTGGAAAGCTGCAAGCCTGCTACTGTAATACACAGAATAGCCCACTGCTTTAGTAACTTAGTTTAATGCAACCACACTAACATATACACACTTTCATACTATAATGCCGAGTGTAGTTTAAAACTCTTATTTAGTGTCTTGGCTATTCTTTGAACAGAACTGGTGCACATATAGAGCATAGGTAGCACAAACACTGTGAGGAGAATTATATTCCTAATCAAACCTACACTTAAAGCACCCACTGATGTAGTTATAATCCTCTTGACAAACTGTTATTAGTCATAGATCTGTGAGGAAAATTCAATGTGTCGTAAGTCCTGTAATATCTTCCTCTTTTTGGACATCTTGTGCAGTGGGAGGTTTTTTTTTTTCACTGCACATTTCTTCTCTGTTTGGTTGTACTCCTCTAATTCTCTTCCACCTACAATGTGGAAAGCGCTGATGTACATCAAATCTGATTCTGTAAACAGCTCTGGCCAAATCTAAAATACTGATTTAATTCATTTATAGAACCATGATAGTACTATAGTAAAAGTACCAGGGTACTACCATGATGCCTGTACCATGTCATGGTCAAAATAAACCATGGTACTTGCCACATTGTTGTAGCCACAGAAGACATTTTATAAAGATACTGTTGTGGTACTAGCATGTCGAATGTACCATAGTTCATGCACCATGGTACCACTATGGAACAACATTGAATGGTACAAGTACCCTTGTAGTACCTTGGTACTCGTTCCATGGTCCCACCATGGTACATGTACCTGTACTAGTTCAGCACAGAAGTCCAGTAACAGAACACCACTTGGGTTCAGATCGGGCAGACCGTTCCTCCCAATCATCCCTCTCCAGGGGTCTCCGTCATTGCCAACGTGGGCTTTGAAGTCCCCCAGAAGAACAATGGAGTCCCTAGCTGGGATCCCTTCCAGAACCCCACCCAGAGATTTCAGGAAGGCTGTGTACTCCGAACTGCCATTTGGTGCATATGCACAAATGACAGTCAGAGCCTTCCTCCCTGCGACCTTAAGTCACATGGAGGCGACTCTCTCGTTCTCAGGGGAAACCTCCAATGCTGAGGCGCTCAGCCGGGGGCTTGTGAGTACTTATCATTATAATTAGAATGATAATTATAATCATTATATATTGTTCTGTGTATTCCTACCAAATCCTAACAAGTTTCATCCAATTAAGCCACAAAAAATACAATATATTTTATACAATTATTTTGTGTGAAGCCATGCAGTCACAGAGACCAATTCAAGGGTCTAATAATCATAGGTCATAATATAGCTGGGGAGTTTAAAGAGACAGTCAGTCATGTAATTATCTGAATGGTCAAGAGTTAAACATTTCCCAAAGTTTTTCCCCGTTAAGTCTCCTTCATGTTTCTTGTTTATCTTAATTTCTTCTTTTTTGCAAACGTGCCCAACATTCTGACAAAGTCATGACCTGACTTCAAGAGGGTGCATCCATTCACCTGCAAGCTTCAACACATTTACCAGAAAAGTTGTTGTTGCTGTATCTTTAAAAACGTTGTTGCCAAAATGAAAGTTTAGTCAAAGAAGTGTGAAAAAAAGACATGGGTAAAAGTAGGTTTGCAGAGAATGCCGTGTTTGTGTCAGTGTGATGTTTTTCATTTTCCCAGGGTGGGACCTCAGTGTTTTGCTCGTGTCACACTCTTTGACAACTCTCTGCCTTGATTGTTTTCCTGCTTGGCAGATATGATGTTCTACCTCCCTCTCCAGCCCCCCACGCAATCTCTTTCTAGAAAGTTTGTTATGTATGCGTTCGTTCAATTTGATAAAAAAAAAAAAACTTGTCAAAGCGAATTTTAGAAAAGTTTTTTGTTTCCTTTTTTCTCTCTGCAAAAGAGAGAACAAGTTTGTGACTGAAGAGGGTAAAACAGGCGTGAGAAAAACAGCCCTGTGATGGATGGTGAGGCACAGGCAATTATAGACAACATACCAGACACTGTGATATCACAAGCTAACACACACACAAAAACACAAACTTCACAACATATGCATGTACACTCAAGACACTGGCACTGTGAGATAATCTGGAGTTTCTTTCTGTGAGGAGAAAAGGCGATACATTCAAGCTAAAATCCATTTAAGGCTCCCTGCTTGGCACAATGATAAACATACTGTACAGAAAGTGCTCACACACTCACCCACACACCCATCGCCTCCAACAAACTAGCTCCCACATGCAACACTTTTAAGGCACAGCCAAGACCAGTGTACTTGTAGCAAAGGCCTTCCTCCTTATCAATCCAGGTTCAATTATACACTCAAACACACACATGCACAAACACACATGCAACAGACGACACAAGAGGAAAAGGTGTCAGACACAGTATTGGTGTTCGAAGGTGTTCCTGAGCCTCAGAGGGGAGGGGCTGTAATGCAAAGAGACAGATTCAGGTCACTCATTCGATGCTGGGATGAACATAGAAGAAGAAGAAGAAGAAGAAGAGGAAGAAGAGGAAGGGGAAGAATAGTAGGAAGGTGTGGGATGAAGCAAGGACCATGTGGAGGAGGAGAGGAAGAAGAGGTAGAAGGCAGGAACATCTCAAGTCATGGTGGAATAGGTATGGTGAGGTTTGAAGAGAAGAAAGATAATGTTCAAGGGAAAAAACAGGGGAAGTCAGAAAAAGTAGCAGAATGATGGATGAAGAAGAAAGGGACATTATTAAAACAAATTAAAAATGGCATAGGATATAACAAAGGAAAGACAAAAGATGAACATAAAGATTCTTTGCATTCGGGGGAGTGAAATGATAAATAGGAGGGAGAGGAGCAGGAGGGACGAG
The DNA here is from genome assembly GCF_009762535.1 of Notolabrus celidotus. Taxonomy (NCBI): domain Eukaryota; kingdom Metazoa; phylum Chordata; class Actinopteri; order Labriformes; family Labridae; genus Notolabrus; species Notolabrus celidotus. Next base: position 23,709,737 of record NC_048272.1, read on the forward strand.
AAAAGGGTGGGATACAAATGAAGAAGGTGTTCGAGAGGGCAAGCAGTGCTAGCGGAAGGAAAAAAATGCAGCGGAGATGGTAATTGACATGAAGGGAAAGTGACAAGCACAAAGATGAGTATGTAGGGAGCAGGGGGGAGAGTTAGAGAGAAAAAGAGACAATAACTATTGAATGAGGAATAGAGGGGGGTTGGGGTTGGGGGGACTTGGAGAGCGACGCAGACAATAGAGAAAGAGAACAAGCTGCGATACAGGCTGACATTCAATACACACAGCTTACCAGTATCTTAAATCATTGAACAAAATAGCTTGTGTAATAACAAGGGATTGTACTCTGCTTGCACATAATTCATGCTACAGTGGGGTTACGTATTCAGAGAGGCAGCAGGCACACCCGCTTTTTTTAAACCTTGGATTCAGTTTCTGCTTCTATTCAAGATATATCTGTTTTTTATGTTACTATAATTCTAATATGACAGTCCCTGTGTAAGACACCTTAAGAATGCATTTATCTTTACTTGAGTTTTGATCTGTAGTATCCTTTTTACTCCATTAAAGATCTGTTTTCAAAAGATTCAGAGTTTGTGCTCAGAAAAAAGCTCTGCGTTATTAGCTCGTGTGCCTTCCTTCCCTCTTCCCTTTGTCTTGTGAGATCTGAGCGAGCAGAGATGATGTGCAGAGGAAACAATATGGGCCAAAGTCTCTCTTTCTGTGTTGCACTCCCACGTGCTGAATATAAAGACAGAGAGCTTTTATGTGGATACCGCAGGTGTGCCACGCAGGGGGTCTTTGTACGGTGGGGGTGCAGTACGAGACAGTTGGGCAGGAAACTTGAGCACACGTTTTGTTATTCCAGCAAGCTTATAATTATAGCAAAGAACTCTGGTTAACCAGAAATATACTGTACATTTTTAGAGTTTGTGACAAGAAGCATATTTAAAAAAATGGATGAAATGGCCAAAAGGTTGTTGTTTCTTAATAAGACAGATAAACGATAACAGAAGAGACGTTTGAAGTACTGTGTGAAGAGTAAATTTTGGCGCCTGATTTTGTTTAGTTAAAAACTTGGTTCTAGACATTTAGATTTATGTTTTGTGAGTAAAACAAAACACAGCAGTTTCCATACACACTCATACAGTTAACATTTAAAATATCCTAGCCACTCTTTTCCTGTAATTTCTCCTCACTTTCATTGTAGCTACTTATTCTCTGTATTGCAAAGTAGAACCTCGATATAAGTATATTCACTTGAAGTAGAGAATTTGGGCACCATGAAAGACATCACATTGGGCCCCACCACCTCCCTCCTCAAGCCAAACAACCCTAAAAATATAGAGAACTATGCAGTGCAACATTCAGCAACAAATATAATTCACCTTTTGATGCAAAACTGCTGTAAAATATGTTGCAGGCCCTCTTTTACAACGTGATTTTAATGACAACATTTCAAGGAAAAATATTTCAACATGAAAGTATGACTTAAAATAAATGTTACTACATATACATTAACCCTTGATTAAAATTCCATTCACCTTATTACACCACCCGCCCGTTCAACCCCCATGGGGTCCAGAGCCTTCAGCCGGTCTGCCCCCCGCCTCTGGAACTCCCTCCCACCAGACATCCGTAACATCGACTCTCTTTCCATTTTTAAATCACATCTCAAAACACATCTTTTTAAACTGTCATATTCACTCTGATTACACCTCTTCACCTCACTGTATCTGATCCTGTTCATGTTATTTGTATTTATTAATTGCACTGTATCATGCCTTGTTGATTTTATCAGCTTAATTTTGATACTGTTTTTTAAACTCTGCCCTGTACGGTGACCTTGAGTGCTAAGAAAGGTGCCTATTTAAATAAAATGCATTATTATTATTATTAATAAAATATATCAACATTATCATTTATCAATTATGTGACTGAAGGATGAAATCATCAGAATACTGAACAAAGTATACGTATAATCAGTACACTGATTTACATGTCATTTCCAACTTTCACTGGTTCACATGACCATTAGTTCCATTCCATCCTTCAATGTGTTACTGTTTCGTTAGCAAACATTTCTCAGCCACCAATCGTCTTGCTAACATTACTGAAATGTGTTGTGCTGCTAGCTTATGAACAGGCTGCTAAAACAAAAAATAATTTTAGTAGAGCAAAGGATGAAATATTTTAGAAGAACATTGTATGATTACATTCATGCTACATTTTGTGTAGTTACATTATTGTAAGATGATAACAGACACAGGTAGGTACTGAAATAGCCTGATTAATGGGGTAAAGAGGTCTGTCTTTTTTTCCCCCTTTCTTGACATAATTTTTTTTTTGCTTTGTTAGCAAAATAATAACACAACGGCAGGCACTTGTTGGTGAAAATTTGCTGTTGAGCCAGTATTATTGTACACTATACATTAGCCAGAACTGCTATTATAACACCAAAATCATTCACCTCCTCACACCCAACCTTCCTGACCTCAACAACAGAGCCATTATACACAGAGCACACACTATAACACTGGACCCCAACACCCCCTCTACTCAGTCTTCACACTACTCCCATCTGGTCGCAGATACAGATCCCCTTACTGTAGGCGAGCCCGGTTTGGCAGAAGCTTTGTCCCGTTGGCCATAGCACTGCTAAATAAAATGCCCATGCAATGTGTCCGGTGTTTCTATGTGTCCGGTGTGCATATGTGTGTCTAGTGTGTATATATGTGTCCGGTGTGTGTATATGTGAGATGATGTGCACCATTGTTGCGGGTCTGGGTGGATGTTTATTGTTTATTTGTGTTTTATATATGTATTTTTTGTACAGAAGGTGAAAACAAATTTCCTCATTAAGGACACATAAAGATCTATCTATCTATAATATAATGTCTGGATGTAAACAAGCACAAAAGGCAGATCACACCTCGTAGCAAGATGTGGTTTCACAGTATTTTGATCTGGAACATAGAGATGAAGTTGTCTATTGGCTGTGTTGGGATAACTCCACCGTAATGATGCATGTGGAACGATGCAACAGTGGATGTTAGCTACGCAGCCTTCACACATAGGTTACATTAAAGTACGACCTGTTCAGTGTGATATATTAGTACTGGTTTGATTCAGCAAGTGTATAAACCTCACTCTCCAACATGTTGTACGGTCATAGATCCTGAAACAGAGTGCCAAGGTTTTCAGTACTCGAATGTGACTGTGCAGAGCTATTGGTGATTCTCGTTTTATGGCTGGATACCACAAGCAGTATGTGGAAAGAGTTTATAAAGTGTCTTTTTCACAGCAGCATAAAGCCTTGCATAGCTCTCACTGTACCTTTCATTTGATCTGGTTTCACCTTTGGCATATAAAGATGGATCAATATGAAAGCCATTCACAGGTATGAAAATGACATGTTGGTGGACATAAACTCTCTACTTTGCAGGAATGTATGAGGGGGAAAAATAATTACAAAGACACGGAGAGAATATGCAGATTTTCTAGAATACACTACTAAAGTACGGGCGTTAAACAAAGTAGAACAAGATACCTACACATTTAAAGGACAAACTGGGCAAAGAAATTAGATGTGTCCCAAACCAAGAAACTCCAAAAAGTGATCACAGTACTGACAGAAAAAATAATTTAAAGCAAGAAAAAAAGAAATGCATACAAAATGAACATGTTGCTCTTAGCTTATGTGCTAAATTTAACAGAAAATCTCATACCCTCACTAATCCGAAAGCTATTAAGGCTAAACTTAGACATTTAAACTAATACAGACCTGACTCGAGCATTAGATTTCAGGCTGAAATTCATCCGAAGCTATTACAATAATTAGCTCTATCCCCTCATTCATCTACCCTTAAAATGTCCCTTTCTCATCCGAAGTGGTAAAGAAACACAGTCGCCATTAAGGATAAAATACTGACATTTAGTCTTACCATTTCCTCCCTTCTTACCTTGATTGTGAAGTGGGAGCAGTTTGTGAAAGCACATAATGAAGTTACTGCTAGCTTTATGAGATGAAAGACAAATACACAAATATTTCTTCATTCATTAAATACTAAACTCAAATGAGGTAAGTGTAGCTTTTGTTATCCCTTTCTACATTACCAGTTCAATAAGCGAGTTTAGGCCCCTGTTAATTGTCTTGCCTTCAACGTAGATGTCACATAGGTATGATAGTTGCATGGAGTAGTCCCGCTGCTGAGCCAGAATTGGAGGGAGTAACAGAGGTGTTACACTAGTGTGACAGAATTACTGTAAAAGCTTGGAGCTGGCAGGACAACAGTGTTATGTGTGCATGTCTGAGGGTGTGTGCGTATGTATGTGAAGCTCCACCTTTTTGTTGTGCCTCATATGCTCTTGCAATGCTATATGCAATGTAAAATCACATACTGGGACACCATTATTATGCTGTTATGGGTTCAGTGTATAAGAACAAAGGCAAAGTGACAGTGGAGCTTCATTACAGCCCTGTTGCAGACCCACAGTATTTAAAGCTAGGGTTGGTAGTCTCGGAAAACTAGCATGAATTTGAATGTAGCATTTCCTCATGACTCCGTCTAACCCCTCCCCTCCTCCTTCGGAGCTCCTCCAAAACGACCCCCCACTGACTTGCGACCATATGATCGTGACTGATTCAAAACCGGTCCTCACCAAAACATTATCATAGTGAAATTTAAAAACACAAACAAACATGGCTGCTGTTAGTACTCACAACTGTCATGCTAGCATTATCCAGTTGTACTGGTGACACGATATCAGGAGAAAAGTTATAACACATGTAATACTGTAACAGCTCTACTGTTTGTTAAACGTGCTCAGTGTAGATGTTCTTAATTCCTACAGTGTTGACGGTTAGTGAAGGCATCATGACAGGTGTAGAGTGTACGAGCGGAGAGAGGAGAGACAAGAGGAGAAGTTCTTCATTCATTCAAACTTTGATTGTTGTTTTGTTGGTTGGCGTGATCACGGCTGACAGTGACCGATTATTAAAGCTCAACGTGTTCACGAATCGGCTCGTCATCCCTACAGCGTCTGGACGGACGCTGTAGGGATGTACATCTACATTTTCTGTAGGACTTACTAAATGTCATTAATTATTTTGCTTGTCAGAGCCCCCGTGGTGAGAGCTTTTTAGACTCTGATCCGGACTACAGTCCTGAGCAAAGCACCTCATCGGGTTAGAGGGGACAGGCCCGAGGTCGAGCGAGAGGGGCAGTAAATAGAGGCAGGGGAAGCAGAGGCAGGAGACGGGGACGAGGAGTACACGCCGGGGAAATGTACGCGCAGGAGGTGGGCAGAACAGCAGGACGGGATTTGAGTGGTTTAAAATTTTGGCACCCAAAAAACGGTAATTGATTGGTGTTTTCCCAGGTTTACTCCGGCTGTAGATAGCAGCTTTTCTTCGCTCTTTTTAAGAACACATTATGTATTGATTGCCATCAGGACATAAAGATCATTTTAACCAGTATAACAAAAAGTGTATCTAAATCTGACTACCAACCCCAGCTTTAAAGGGCTTGAGTACCAAATAAAGTATATTAATAATAAAGGTTTGAAGCAGATCCTAAAGTCTGTCAACGTAAAGAGGAGCAGAACAAAGAAACCCTGAATTAATTATGCAGCAGCTGTTCTTCTGAAGAACCTCATTTATTTTAGTTGAAAAATAAACTTGGAAAAAGGTTTAAAAAGTAATCTCTCTATGTCCAAAACCTTTACTTAGTCTGACAGAGGTTCATTTTGCACGACCATCCCGCTCACCGAGCAGAACATTTTCTTCCATTCAGGCCTCTGACATCTGTTTGAGTGTTCGAGTGCGTTTTCTTGTGACAAGCAGAAATCCACACATTTCACAGATATATTTTCACAGATACTCCCTTTGTGTGTGTTCCTGTCTGTTTGGATGAAGGTGTGACCTCTGGCTTCTTGACACAGAGGCGAGGGAGAATTAGAAAAAAAGAGCGGAGCAAGGGATGGAGAGACGGATAGAGGGCTTGATGAATAGAGCCGTGCAGAGGAGAGTGTCTCGGCAAAAGAGAAGAGGAATGAGGTCATTATCTCTGTCCTCACCTGTGGCCTCCTGTCCACACACACACACAAGCACAACAATCACAAACACACATAAACACACACACACATACACACTGAATCCACATTCTATCAAGACCAGCAAACTCTGCCCTCCCTCCCGTCTTTTTTCTTTGTTTTTATTTTCCTGAATCAAACTCCTTCTTCTTCTACTTTCTCCTCTCCCTCCTTTCTCCCTCTTTTTGTTCTTATCTCTATATTTATCCTTCTTCTTCTTCTTCTTCTCCTTCTTCTTCTTCTTCTTCTTCTTCTTCATCTTCATCATTTTTTATTTTTTTAGAATCCAACCATCACCGATGTCTCAGCGCCTCACATCACACATACAATCGCGAATACTGATTCCCTTCCCGGCTCTACTTCTGTTCAATTTTGCCTCCCCCTCCCTGTTAGATCGCAGTAGTTGACTGTAATCACATCCACTGGACCATGATCACCCCTCTTCTCCTCATCCTCTATTTCTTCCTCCTCTTTTGTCTCCCCCCCGCCTTCCCTCCCTGACTTTCCTGACGCGGGTCACGCCTCTTGAGGCAGCAGAGCAGAGAAATTGCCTGTTATCGAGGGTCGATTTTTCATGCGCTTGTAAATTGCTTTGTATTGACACTCTGTCAGAGCGGGGTCGTCACACCGGCCCGGGCCACTCGCCACCCCGCGGTCGTCGCTGCTGATCTCGGGGTGCTTCCACCGGGATTGGGGGGGTCAGATGAGGTTCAGCCTAATGTGTGTGTTTTTGGGCTTTGGCTGTAATCTCTCCAGTGTGTCGATTGTGAAGTGTGCACCTAGCATTCATGGATTTCTGTTGGAGTGGGGAGAGGCTTTCATTCTGGGTGGATGAAGAGACCTTGGGGTGGAAATTACAATACTAACAGAAGCTGCCCTTTCTTTGGGCTGATGATGGTCCTGATGGTGTATTTATCTTTGATGGCTGATCCAAAATAGCTTCAGAACAAAGGCTTTGGATCTAGCCCTCATACGTCATTCACAGGCTTTAACTCACTCTATATTTCAACATTGTTTCTAAAAAGCCTTGGTTTATGTGTTTTTTATTTATTTACAATGAGCAGAGTTAACAAGATGTATATTAGCACTACCTATGGCCCAAAGTCCCCTTGCCTTTGTTGCATCATTCTCATCTCTGTCATGTGTTTCTGTGTTAACGTGTTGTGTCCCAACTTCTTACCATCTCATTCTCGCCAATTATATTCCAAAATCTCTCCCCTCTCTCATCATTCCTGTTCTGTGCCTTTTCATCTTTCACACCTCTTTTGCACTCTAAGTTTTTTCCTCATTTTCGTGTTTGTTGTCACACAGACTCCTGAACTGCGACACTGAGATTTAACACCTTGTTTCTGCTGAATGTTTCAAACACATTATGAATCTTTCCTGCTAACAATGTACGTATAGTTTTACTTTGAGTTACCTGGAATGTTTTCTGCAATGTTTTTTGTTTGAGAGCAAGCGCTTTGATGGCTTTCCTCGATAAGACTCGATATAGAATCAAAATGAAACTATGATAAAATATTGTCTCTGTGCGAAGTAGTGCAGGCAGATGTTGAACAGAGCTGGTAGAGATGGCTTAAAGGGAAGTTCTGCTGAAATGTAACTAATGGCAGTATCAAACACTGCCTGTAGGCTTTTTAAAGTTGTCACTGAGAAGTTTGCAGCTTGCTCTTTTAAAATGATGGCAGATTTTGGTACTAATGATTCGTATGCTGACCCAGAGATGTATCTGTGGAAAGCTATGGGAGCATTTAGTCAGTGGGGCTCCATTCAAAATATACCTACACAGAAAGCATCCTCCAGATCACTGCAGAATAATTGACTGATCAGTTCAATGATCCAGTGATTCATATAACACAGTCCTCACTATTTCAGTATCATTATGTGGTAGGTTGGGTACGGGGGAGAGCAAAGCTTGCAACGCCACCCGGGGGAATTTCCCCCGCGAATATGTTTTGATTCTTAATCAGTCACAAAATTGTTTTAAAGACACACAGTAGCAAGTAAACAAACAGCAGTCAAACCCGCAGTTAACAGCAGTGTCAAAACTGCTGTAAAAAGCAGTGTCAAAGCCGCAGTAACCAGCAGTGTCCGCCAAAGAGCGGCCGATTAAAGCTGGCATCCTGCCGAGGCTGTCAGGGAGAATTGTTAATAATAATAATAATACATTTTATTTATAAAAGCGCTTTAAAAGGTTCTCCAAGCGCTTTACAGGAAAATACAATTATACAATAGGAAAGCAAAAGGAAAACAGTGCAAAAAAGCAAAGAAAAGCAAGGCAGCAAAATAAAACAAAACAAGAAAAAAATCAATCAATTATAGTTTAAAAGCCTTTCTAAATAGGTGTGTTTTGAGTCCAGATTTGAATTTGGTGAGTGAGGGAGAGAATCTGAGGTGTTGGGGGAGAGAGTTCCAGAGGGTGGGGGCAGTGACAGAGAAGGCCCTGTCCCCCCAGGTTCGGTGCTTGGGTTTGGTGAGAGGGGTGAGGAGGTTGGCGTTGGTGGAGCGGAGGTTGCGGGAGGGATTATATGGCTGTAGAAGGTCGGTGAGGTAGGAGGGAGCTAGGTTATGGAGGGCTTTATAGGTGATGAGTAGGATCTTGTACTGTATTCTGAAGGGGATGGGAAGCCAATGGAGGTTCTGGAGGACTGGGGTGATGTGGTCTCTGGAGCGGGTATGAGTGAGGAGGCGTGCAGCTGAGTTTTGTATGTATTGTAATTGTTGCAAGGAGTCAGCTGGGCGCTGCGTCAGACGCACACCCACCGCCAAGCGGAGCCCAAACTCCAACGTGGTGCGGGACCGTGACGTCGGCACACTGTGCGGGATCAATTAAGGTGTCCCCCTGCAGCCACGCCAGCTGTGCTCTCTTATCTGACGCACACCTCACATGTTTAAACCCTGGCAACCGAACCCCGTCTGTCACCACCAAGGACACCGACTCTCTTTTGCCTGACGCACACAACTTTGCACAATTAAAGGCCATGCCAAACTGTGCGCCCCTCTGTGTCTAGGCCAGACAAACACTATCAACCCACTCCATCAGTCCCGGAAAGCCGACTGCCAGGTTGAGGAAAGGGAAGGGGTTTGGTGATGGAAAGGTGCGCATCGTCAATCGCCTCAAGTCCTGGGAGGACTAGCACAGCGCCATAGGGCACCCAGTCACAATTACATAGATTTTCAACTACCAAGAGAACAATAGGGGGAGTTGTCATTCTGAGACACAAGATGGGTCAAGAAGAATTTACAGCTGCTAAATCCAGTAATACTCTACTACTTTAACTATGAGTTACAGTAGATTAGTGCTCCTGTTAGCCACAATGAGTGCCAGTGAGCTCTTCCCCTTTAGTGAGAAAATTCCAGGCGGACCGGCAGGTAAGCTAGGCTATTTTCTCTGCGGACAGAGACACGCCCGCAGAGTTAAGAAAATATGGTCCAGGAACTCATCATGGTGCAAATGCATGCACCAGTAAAAAAAATTGGAACTATTCAGTTTGCCGTCAAAAACCCCCTTTGTTTTGGCACTATTTTCGGACGCACCTCGCAGACCGGTGTTCTTCTGCTGCATGAGCACGGATACACGCCGATCAGCTGTTGCACGTAGTATTTTTAGCAGACACCTTTTGAGTGAACAAAAACTACAAACTGCAGAAATGTGTGATTCTGACAGCGACGATAACGCTGTTTACTGTGGACACAAGTGGATTTCTCTATGAACCAGGGTTTACAGAGGAAGAACTCCAGATGCAGACCCAACGTACTGAAGAAAAGGGGGCAGAAAGTCTGTGCTAACGAGTGAGCAGGAGAGATCCCACGTTACCTGGTGGTGCCGGTGTGTAAACTGTGAGCCCATGCCACTGAACCCAAAGAGCTTCTGCTGTCAGGAGAGGGACTTAGTGACAACAATACTTCAGGACCTTTCTGAATCAGCGGCTCACATACAGCTCCAGTCTGCATCACTCATCTTCCAGAGTTCCCTGCCTTACAGGAGGTTTGCTTGTTTGAACCCTGATAAAGGCAGGTATGGACCATCTTTTCTATCTGCAAAAAAGTGAGTTTAATTCACTCTAAAGACCGATACTGCTATTTGATCCTGCTACGTGCTTATTGATCCAAAGAGCTGATTGGCGTGTATCCGTGCTCATGCAGCGGAAGAACACCGGTCTGCAAGGTGCGTCTGAAAATAGTGCCAAAGCAAAGGGGTTTCTGCAAACTGAATAGCTACAATTGTTTTTACTGGTGCATGCATTTGCACCGTGATGAGTGCCTGGACCATATTTTCTTTACTTCTGCAAAATCACGCAAAATAGGAGGCCCTGTCCGCAGAGAAAATAGCCTAGCTTGTTGGCCGGTCCTCTGGGAATTTTCTCATTAAAGGGGAAGAGCTCACTGGCACGCATTGTGGCTAACAGGAGCACTAATGTAACTCATACGACCCCACTTAAAAAAAACTGAAATATCCCTTTAATGTCATTCCTCTTTTAGCCTTTTAAAATGAGCTAACTTAGCTGTTAGCACATTAAACCGAACGTTTCCACTGATAGTGAAATAATCTTGGAACCCTTTGGTAATCATCGCCTGATTGGCCCTACCATGCTGTGCAGTATGTGCCGCTGGGTACAGATCCCAACATTTCAGTTATTCTGGTGTAGGCAAACCCAGTCAAGACTTACTTTTCTGTGGCGGCCTTTTTGGCCCATTGCACCACCTGGAATAGCATTTGTTCATTTGTTTCACAAAGTTCTTAGTTGAAGTACGTTAGACAGGTTTACTTCAGCAGTTTGAGCCTGAGAAAAACAACAACACATTTCTCATTTACTTACAGTTTTGGGGTCTTAACTTTGCCAAAATAACAACATCATGATAAAGAGGTGTTTCAAGTAAAGATGCAAATGTAGTCAGGTCTGTCCTGGAGAGATGAAAACTGCTCTTAAATTGGTTGTTGAACTGAGGTCAGATTGATAATTTCTGATGTATCCAAGGGAGACAGGAAATTTGACCACTGATTGGCTTTTAAAGAACAGCTTCAAGCAGATGCAGAGGTTTGTTAGTCGAACTTACTTAAAGCTATCTGTTTATAGAGAAAAATAGATCATCGTCAGATTACCATTAATTGAATGTCATTACGGGTGAATGTATGTTCCACCTGCTTTTGCTCTTCACACAGACTGTTTTTCCTGCATACACCAAACCCCTCCAATATGTTACTGATCAATACTTCATGTACTACAACTTGTTACAAACCAGAACACTTCCCATGCCTTCTCTTCCTACTTATCAGTCCTATAACATGGCTGTATCCCATATGTTCTGTAAAGTGTTTACCTAATATGCCATCTTCAATTTTGTTGATGTCCTAAATGTTTTGATAAATGGCATCCCTTCAACTGTAAAGACAATAGAGTGCATATAAAAACAAAGGGTTGCACAGAGTACCAGAAAAACAAATACCTGGACCAATGTCTACATTCTGACTTCATCAACTAATAAACCTGACTAACCACTGCGACAAACCGTTTTGTGTTATAATGACAGAAATAAGAGCGTGATAAGATTTTCATTTCAAATAGTGATAGTTCTTCAGATTGAAGTGAACTGGAGGGATCAGGTCCTGGATGAGTGGGCGGGAGCAGACATAAATTCATGTTTCTCTGCAGCCATTGGCTTCAGTTTGGTGCCTTCTCCCTGGCAAGCTGTGCCGGTGTCTGTGTTTGACACCCACTCTCTCGGTAGGGTGGCACAAACTAGCCTGCACTAGCACAGATCACACGCCAAGCTCTCTCCCTGTGAAAAGATGGAGCAAGAGGAGATGGTTAAAACACACACAAAGAAGCAGAAGTGGAAAGAAGGGTGGAGAGGAGAGATAGAGAACTGTGAAAAGGAGTGAAAGAAAGGGAGGAAGGACAAGAGGATGTATAGCGTCTGGACAGGAAGGAGAAAGATTGGCATGTGAGGAATCCAACAGTGGTGTTGAAAAGAAAAAAGGAACGAGTGAGTCCAGATGCAGTGTGAAAATGGGGAAGAGGAAAAGGAAAAGACAGATGAACGAGAGAAATAAGGAATGCCAAAGAGACTTTCTTTCTTTCTTCTATTGCCTCCGATGTAGAGCCAAGCCAGCTCTCCTCTGCCAGACGTCTACTCCTGCACCCTCTCCCCCCACCTGCATCCCTTCTCTTTATCCTCCTGCTATCCTCCTCTGTCCTGTATCCTCACAGCTGCACATCCACTCCTCATGCATTAGGACAAATCTGGTATGAGCGCGAACTGAAAGAACCCTCCAATCTTCAGATAGCTTGTCTCAAAGTGCATTAAACCTGCACTGTGTGGGACACTCCATGAGAAAATGTGTTAGAACTGAGAGTATCCAGTCCCACCACATCCCATTCATCACTGTTAAATGGCCGGGTATGGGTATTTAAGGATTCCTTTCTAACTTCTTGTGGAAAAGTTGCATCTTGATCATTATCTCTAATTTCTGAACCGGTAAATCCAGAAATTGTATAACTTAGAGTCATGTTTGGGCTGTTCATTTACACAGAAAACAACATTTTGGGTGACTGAAAACACAAACTTTTGAAAACAAGTTCCAGGATTGAATTTTTTTGAAAACTCAACCCTTTCTGTTTCCATGTTAACGGGATATTCACAGATCCTGTAAAAATGCTGATGTCCTGGCCCCATTCACGCATTGAGGCATATAGACATTCTCAGTCAAAAAGCCATGAAGGAGTAGGAGGACAATAACAACAGTAGTTGACTACTGAGCTATGTTTGTGCTTCTGACTGTATTGAGTATATTAACGCTTAATGTTTTCAAGAGTGGGTTTTCGTTTGTTTGTACTCATCACTCTGTTTCAGAGCAGCACGTACTGTTCTTCGGTGGTGTTTATCACAAAGCGAACCGTACAGACACAAACTGCCAACTACTGGTCTGGCTTGCATATTCCAGCATTATCCATAACTTTTGCATTGTCATGTGAACAAGGATTTCTTTTTTTAATGCAAAGGCAAGACTTTTCTGTTTTTGATGGGTACTCGAGTTAACAAGGCCTCAGGCTGATCTTGAAAGTTGAAATATAATGGCAGTTACGGTGCACAGATGTGAGGGCAGCCCGAGGGCTTACTTGGCCCCTCTCTGATAGGGAAAAGTGGAGCAAGATCATGTCCTGCAATCCAGAAAACAGCAGCAGAGCTAGTGAGTTCATCTCTAGATTGCCAATCAGTACAAAGTGACCAGCACTTCCGCTAAAAGTTTGGACGTCATGGCAGTGCCAAGTAATAGTTTATTTGCTCAGAAGTCAATGAAACTATTTACCCTGCTCCTAAAGTATCTCCATGATCGTTTAATTTGGACTTGGGACCCACAGCTCCTCCCTTGCAAGAGTCCTCTCAGATCCAGTAGCCAAACGATGGATCAAAACTCTTACAGCTAAACACTTTACCAAAATCAGAGTTACAGAGCTCAGTCAGTGGAGGGTTGGCCTCACAAAAAGCTGAAAATGCTGACAGGGGGATTTTTTACATAACTCTTATTAGACAGAAAAAAAATAGTGAGTACAGTTCTGAGAGTTAAACAACACCATGTTACATCATTTCTGGGTAATGAAGCCATTCAAACTATTCAGCAATTCAAACTGTTATCTCTCGCTGCCACTTGGGACTACAGAGTTGCAAATGAGGCTTGTTGAGTCTTTAAATGAACAAAAGTCACATGTTTTCTGTAATTCCCTCAACATGTAGGTTGCAGCACAGAGATAAGGAACATTTTGTTACTCTGAGTTACAAAAGTGATGTCAATTGCAGATTGAATTACTTGTGGGGAATAAAAAACAGTCTCAAACACTTATTAAACTTTACAGTGTGTTTTTTTGTTTATACATGAGTCATTCTTCTGTCAAAAGTAGAATACTTTTTTTATTAAGGATGACATGTGAATCCCCCTTTACAATGCAGTGTGCCGAGATTTGTTGAAAGAAATACAAAAGACATAATTGGAGAATTGAGAAGAACTAAACTTCTGCCTTAAATGTCAAAGACATTGGCCGCAATTTACCCAAAGCTCCATTTCATGTGTTTGTGTGTGGGACAGAGAGAAAAGTAGAAAAAGGAGGTTGTTGAAAGTGGGTAAGTGCTGTCATTATTCACTCTCCACAGCAGAGTGTCTGCTGCTCTGAAGCTTCCCCATTACTTCTCAGTGTTATATAACACAAGACTTTAATTTTTTAACAGACAGACATGAGTGAGGAGACGAAAAACAGAGTCATGTCAGACTGGATGTGGCACAGAGGAGAGGTTATGTGAGGGCTGAGCTGAATGGCACAAGAAGGTTAAGCACATGCTGGAGAAGAAAAGGGGAAATGCATTGTGTTACTTTGTTAGTGATGATTTTATTGATCAGACAAGTGCCATTAAGTGTCAGGATTATGTTGCTAGGGCAACATTTATCATGTCATTATTGACAGCATAAGCGTTTATGCTTACTGTTTGAGTAAAACATTGTTTATTTCCCACTCAACAAAGTGCCCAGAAAGTATTTTCTTCATCAAATATACAGTACTCAGAGAAGCCAGTTTCTCAGTCCAGGGGCACCGATTTATGTTTATGCTGGTGGGTGCTCAATGCCTTACATGACTCTTCGCAATTTTGAAATAGGAGTAAAACGCACGTGTTCTGGGAACGTAGATCTTTCATAAATTAACAGCAATAATGACCGACATGAATGCCTTATACATATACGCGGGTGCGCGCGCACACACACACACACACACACACACACACACACACACACACACACACACACACACACACACACAGAGCTACCGTTGCCATAATTGAGCTCTCTCTCTCTCTCTCTCTCTCTCTCTCTCTCTCTCTCTCTCTCTCAAAAATAATCAGTGCCACCTAATCAATGCCACACACCCCTGAGACAGCATATTCCAAGCTGTATACTGTAACCCTACTTGCGTACTTGAACGCGGAGCTGCCCTTGGTGCCGAAAGTCATTAAACCATGACACACATTACATCACCTGCTCCCGTAACACTACTTGATATTCTGTCATGATTGATCATAATATCAGGCCAAATGAGACAGATAGTGGATACAAAGTTTAATAAGAACACACACCAACACTCACAATAGCCACCAAAGCTGTATTGGTAAAAAGGCAAATCTGCATATAACCATTCAAAGAAGATTTAACTGTAATAGTTTAGAGGCCCACAAAATATATGAAAACAAAATTAGATAGGTTATAAAAAACCTGCACAAAATAAAAGAACACAAAGTCCCACACAGCTGTATCAAACATTGAATTTCAGCCACTCACCAATGCTGTTACTGGCTGATGAGGAAAGTGTTGCTCCTTGCTGCCGTGCGCTTGATGAACTGGTTGGCAACAATATCCAGGTCCTTTTTCATGTTAAAGTCTTGTGACAGTTCAGCAAAGCAGCACGGTTCAGCCGTGCTTGTCCCATAGTGAAGCGCAGATAGGTTTTCAGGCGCCGCAGGCCGGAAAATGATCGCTCTGAACAACAGGATGTTACAGGAACAGTCAGTGCGAGTTTCACAAATTTGGTGATCTCTGGCAACATGGTTCTCAAGTGCTCTCCCTGACCCCCTTTCAGAAAGTCGACTGCATCCTGGAAAGTTGTTAGGCAAACACCTCGCTGTTTTGCCACATCCAAGCACATATCACGATACAGTGTGAGCCTGGCTTCATCCAAATCGTCCCTGTGAAACTGGACAATGTTTGTGCAGTTGCCCTTCCCGGTCACAAAATCCTCAACATCCTGCATGCGTTTGAATGCAGAAGGGCTAAATCTGCAATCAAGGGATCTTGATGCCGTGTCCATAACCTCAAAGTACTGTTGTCGGTACAGTTCTGACGCGCTTTGGTGAATGTCTGATCAGGTTAATCAGCTCATGGATAAATGTCATAAAATTGCGGCATGCGGGGAGGTTTTGGGCGACATCATGGACAACCAAATTAACCAGATGTGCAGTGCAATGGATGTACTGCGCACGGGGCCGTCATAACACTGTCTTCTACATTTCTGAATGGTCAGTGAGAATCTCATCAGAACATCCTTTAACAGCTGAAACAGCGCATCTGCTGTCGTTTTTGATGTCTGATAAAATCCAATGAACATTTCCTCTGGCTCCAGATTTTCAGCCACAAAACGGAAGCAGACAGACACTTGCTCTCTGACTGTGATGTCAGTTGTCTCATCCATTATCACAGAAAAAAACTCAGCAGATCTTATTTCTTCAATGAGTGTTCTCAGTACATCATGGGCCATAATTTCAGTCATCTCGTTTAGGATGTCATGAGAGAGCCACTTGTTCTCCTTACGAGCAAGCCAGGACCGTAACTCTGGGATATCTGGAGCACGCAAATTCAAAAGCTGGGTCAAATTGGACTCCTCATCGGTGTTTCCTCGTATGGCCAATCCCTGACATGAAAGGTATCGGATTGAGGATAAAATTGCCAAAAGAGCTGTCCTTGTTTCAGCCATCTGCCTTTGTTTACCAGCTGAAATTGAAGCGGCAACATTAACACCCGCACTAGCAGCAGCAGCTGCATTAGCCGCTGCCCGATGCACATTTGATTTTTCATGGGATTGAAATCTCTCCAGTGCTTTGGTCCAGCTGGAAAACCCATCTTTTACAAACGCTTTTAAAGACTCTTGGTCGTGTGTTGTGGACGGAAGAGGAGTTCCCAAGTTTTTAGCTGTAGTGCAGACCTCACAAAATACCTTGTCTTTTGTAGCTTCATAGCTAATCCAAGGAAATTTTACTTTCCAGCTTGTTTGAAAAGTTCGGCCCTTCTTCTGTCCCTCTTGGCTGCTGCCGCTGCAGTCATATTTACTGGTTGAGGCTTTAGACACAGTCACACTGGAGGAAACTTTAACATCACAAGATGTTTTAGATTTTTTAATTACAAATTTGTCCATAGCAGGTGATGGTTAAGTTAACCTTGCAACGCTATTTCCTGCATTTGTGTGCTGGGGGGAGGGGCGGGGGGAGTTCGTTAGCCAATCAGTGATTCTTCACGTGGGTGCTCGGCCATTTCCGTGGGTGATCGGACAGCGAAGCACCCACGGAATCGGCGCCTATGTCTCAGTCTTGTCTCCGCATGCCTGCAGAACTCTAACAAAGTCTACTGCTATTTTCATTCAAAATGGCCAGAGGTGCAAGCAACTGTCTGATAAGTTTGTATTGTGAATACAGAAATGACTTGATCAAAGTTTACACCTCTGACTTTCTTGTGGTAAGGTTGTAAAGATAATAGAAGAGCCCTGATGTTGATTAGAATTACACATTCATCATATACCCATACAATAATGTAATAATGAGCTTACTTTGATCGTGACAATGCTTTGATAAAGTTGTTAACATGCTGAACAAAGTAGGCTTTGATAATATGCACAATTTCATGCATGGCTGATTGTACACAAAGGCTGAAAGTACAAAAACAAGACGTCTCTGCTGGGGAAGAGATGCACCTTGTGAAACCTGTAATGAGCAGGGGTATCTGTTTCCAGCTCCCTACCAGGAGCAGAAGGAGAGTCACTGGTAGTTTGAGGTTGTCCCTAACATAGAATGAATCACAGTGATCTACTTATCCATTTAACAAAGAGTTTTTGCCTCATGTGAGACTGAAGATCTATGAGAAACATTATATGAAAGACCTTTCAAATTTTAACAGAAACTTAAGCTTATTGCTCATATCTAATCCAAAGTGAAAAATCTGTATGTCAGTTGCATGACCTCTCTGGACCTCCTATACAGTTGTCGTCTTTTTGGAATTTTCTGTCTCCCAAAAGTACAATGAAGATTCTCAAATTAAACCGCTGACAAGTGTTTGTTGTAGAAATCTTCATTATCCAGGGACTGACCAACTAGCAGGCCCTAACATCAGACCACTGGATGGACTGCATCACTTTAGCTTCTTAGACCACAATGAAGAAGAGCAGGATTGAGTTACATTTACATGTACATTTTACGTGGCTCTTTTATTAATCACCCAGCTGTGTTCAATACTTAATTCTGATTGGTCAAAACCCCCAAACAATGGTAATTATATCTGAATAGCAAGAGCATTTCTTGGGACAACCAGTCTACATACATCATATCAAAACGATATGCAGTAAGGAGTCGAGCACATTTAAGGAGTTTATGATTTCACCTTTTCCTGTTGACAATGTGGCAAAAACACAGATAGCCTCAGTAAACAATATGGAGGATATTCTTGGTATTACTCTCAATTTATTTGGAGAGCCCAAAACTTTGGTTAAGGCTGACCAATCATCAGCAAAAAAAAGGAAGATGAAAGGTAGCTAGAAACTAAATCCACCAGCATCTGGCCTCCTCTTCCACCCCCCTCCCCTCCTCTGAATTTCTTCCCCCCTGTCAATCACTTTCCACCTTTGAACTCCCTCATCCTTCAGTAATCTCTGACCTCATCAACAAGTCCAAGCCCTCCTCATGCCAGCTCGATCCCCTTCCCACAGTCCTGGTCAAATCCTGCCTCCCCCCTCTGCTCCCCCTCATATCAGCCATTATCCACTCCTCACTGTCCACTGGAATTGTTCCCACCCCCTTCAAATCCGCAGCTGTCAGTCCCACCCTGAAGAAACCTGGTTCAGACCCCAACGACTTCAATAACCTCCGGCCCATTTCTCACCTCCCTTTCATTTCCAAAATTCTAGAAAAAACCGTTGCCTCTCAACTCCACTCCCATCTCACCAGCAATAACCTCTACGAACAATTCCAGTCCGGTTTCCGTCCCCACCACAGCACAGAAACAGCCCTCATCAAGATCACCAATGACCTCCTCATGGCAGCTGACTCCGGTTTAATCTCCATCCTCATCCTCCTCGATCTGAGTGCAGCCTTCGACATCATTTCTCACCCCATCCTCCTCAATAGACTCTCCTCCATAGGCATCACCCCCCTGCACTGGTTTCACTCCTACCTCACAGGCCGCACTCAGTTCATCCAACTCAAATCCTCCACTTCACAACCCTGCCCCGTCACTTCAGGTGTGCCCCAGGGCTCTGTCCTGGGGCCCCTCCTCTTCATCACCTACCTTCTTCCACTCGGCAATATCTTCCGAAAATTTGGCATTCACTTTCACTGCTTCGCAGATGACACCCAGCTCTACATCTCCAGCAAACCCGACTCCACTCTCCCTCCCTCCTCCCTCAACCTCTGCCTCTCTGAGATCAAATCCTGGTTCACCTCCAACTTCCTTCAACTCAACAGCAATAAAACAGAACTCCTCCTTATAGGTACTGAGTCCACCCTATCCAAAGCCGACAGTTTCTCCCTCTCCATAGACAGTTCAACAGTGTCCCCCTCCCCTCAGGTAAAGAGTCTGGGTGTCATCCTTGACAGCTCACTTTCTTTCAACTCTCACATCAATAACATAACCCGGTCTGCATACATCAACAGTCTCCGCCCCTCTCTCACCCCTCACACCACTGCTATCCTGGTCCACAGCCTCGTCACCTCCCGTATTGATTATTGTAATTCACTCCTCTTCGGTGTCCCTCACAAATCCCTCCATAAACTCCAACTGGTCCAGAACTCTGCAGCCCGCATCATCACTAGAACCCCCTCCTTTCACCACATCACCCCCGTCCTCCAGCAGCTTCACTGGCTCCCGGTCAAACTCAGAATTAATTTCAAAATCCTCCTGTACACATTCAAGGCCATTCACAACCTCTCCCCTCCGTATCTCTCTGATCTCCTTCACATTGTCACCCCCTCTCGCTCCCTCAGGTCTTCCTCCTCCCTCCACCTCTCTGTGCCCCCTGCCCGTCTCAGCACCATGGGGAGCAGAGCTTTCAGTCGCTCTGGAACTCACTCCCACCAGACATCCGTAACTCTGACTCACTACCCCGGTTCAAATCCAAACTTAAAACTCATCTGTTTCAAATTGCATTCCCTGTCTAATTGCACTGTCTCATTTTAACTTGGTGTAACTGCTTGTTTTTATTTACTTCATCACGTTGTTTTTATTTATTGTGTTTTAATCTGTCTGTAAAGTGACCTTGAGTGCTTTGAAAGGCGCTTCTAAATAAAATGTATTATTATTATTATTATTATTATTATTATTATTATTATTACTAGCAAGGTTGTTGTGATACAGGAGGAGCCAAGTGACAGAGACATCATCCAAATTGAAGAAAACAGATGTGAAGTGACCATAAACCACAACATGGTATTGGCTTCAGCAGTTCGACAGGACTGGCTTAGTGAGAAAATCCGATACAGGCATGAGGGCCAAATGTAGCTTGTGTCAGTTTCTTTGTTTGTTGAGAATGCTAGCTAAAAAACGTTGATGTTTTGAATGAAATTATGTTATTGTTATTTGTAACAGTAGAGCAGGCTAATGTAAAGTCTAAAACCTGAACAGTTAATTTGACCTGCAAGAAGGCTGATGAGAATACCATTGCCATGGACTATAAGTCATATTGATAAATCCTTTTTAAACCTCTTTAAATAAAACCCTATTGTTAACTTTTTTGTAACTTTATCTGGTTGGCAGATAATAAGTTGGATAATGTATAGTGAGTGGGTTGTTATTTTACTTCAGGGTGTAAAATCACTTCAGGGTGTATAATTGTGTCCAATGGATAAACCTATAAATCATATAAATATATGCAAGCATGCATTTTTCAGCAATCTTAGTTTTTTTTCAAGATTTGATGTCATTGTTGCAGATCTGATGGAAGTATTTTTGCAATTATTTTGAAATGGTAGGAACTGTGATATGCTGTTAAATTATAGCACCGACATTAGGAGAGTATTTTTCTTTGGAAAATAAAGATTATTTTGAAGTTTATCATGAAAATGGAACATATTTGCTGGTTATTACAAACAATCCTGGGACTGTTGAAATCTGCAGATCATGCCGAGGCTGATTTATCTGCAGACAGCATTTGGCTGTTGTCCAACTTAACTAGAAAATGTATAATGAACATACCTCATCATATCAAGGCTGGCTATTAAATCTTTTACTGCCACTAAAACGACCTTTTTCTGGGAGATTGATTTAAAAACAAAATCTGCTTTAATCCTCTTGCAACCTCACTTTCTATCACTTTAATTATCCTTAACTTATCAGAATTATTTAAGAAGTAAAAATTTTAGTTTTAGGTTACATTGAAGTAAATTTTGCTTTTTTTTTAGAAAAACATTTCTACCTCTGTTTGCAGCTCATTTAAATTCAAAGTTTGTGTTGATTTAATTTGCCAAAGACTAATTAAACATGTTTTTATTGATCAAATACATCCAAAATTCTGATCATACTTCAAAGTTTACTTTTGGCTGACCTTAGGAACCGTCCATCGACCCGTTATTTAAATTCAAGTTATCAGACAGCAATACGTTTTCCAGCCTCCTGCTACTTGTTAAAATCACTCTCTGCAGGTTACTTCAGGTGAGTGCTCTGGAATATTTTAGGTTGTGGATGAGTCAGTGTTTATGACTCAAACTGTGTCAAATATTTTGCTCTGTAGTTCATCAGATGTACTGATAAACAGCAAGCCACGTTCATCACATATCTAAAACATTCAACAGTTAAAAGGTATTGTGCACGAAAAAGTCTTCGTGTTGGGTGTGAAGGACCAAAACTCATAACAAAAGAAAGAAAGCTCACAAACTTTTCACAAAATAAAAAGGTTTTTCTACTAGTAAAATTCAATTGTAGCTAATATTAGCTTCTTTAGCACAACTGGAGACCTCTCTTTCACCCTTAAAACAAAGTTCCAGTCCTAAAACACATATGCTTTTTTTTTAATGTAAATAAAGCGAAGTACAATATCAATTGAAATTTAACACAGTATTGGTCTGACAGAAACTGTAGTTTGGAGGTAAAGCTACAGCTTGTGATGGAACTTGATTTACCAGCACATCCGATATTTAAAAGCCACAGATTAACACACTACTAGTCTATGCTCTGAGAAACGTCTTTTGTAATAATGCAACTTGATATAGCAAACCTCTAGTTAGCCACATGCAAGTTAGCATTTGGCATAAACGTCATTTTGGACATTAGTAATTGTACTCATCAGTGCTGGAAACTGGTTAAGACAGCTAAAATTTAACTCTGAGAAAAGGTAAAGGAATAAAGGCCTTCCATATCTTTCTTTTTATGCAATTATTTCAATAAAGATTTAGAATGTAATACTTCATTTAAAGTCCTAACCATATGTGTGTTTGGCAGTGTTTTTTTCTAGGACCATTGATTTGTTTGCAACAGCCTGTTGGCTAATTGAAGTCTTCCTTAACCAAAAACCATGTCAGGATACCATTACATAGAAACACAGAACTGGTGTCTGGTTATCCCCTTAATACAAAATCATCTCCATGTCAGCTCACCACACCAGTTGTTGTCAGAAAAAATTGGAAAACACACACACAGACACACAGACACAGACACACACACACACACACACACACACACACACACACACACACACACACACACACACACACACACACACACACACACACACACACACACACACACACACATCTCTAATTCTTTATTCACGTTTTCATTGCTTATGGATGCAGAGAGAGGGGTGCAGAGGGAGTAGGAGAGGTGGCGGGGAACCTTGTTTTTGAACAGGTTGGCGATGATCACAGAGTCTGGGGGGCCAGTGTTAATGACTTATTCATGGACCCTTCTGGCCCCTCAGGGCCCCAGGGAATTCACCAAACAGATGCAAGAGTAGAGGGAGGAGGGGGAGAAGTAGGGGAAAGGGAGGAGTGATGCAGGAGAGAGGAGGGAAACAATGTGTTGGGACAGAGGTGGGATGCAGAAGGGAGGAATGAATACCCTGAGCTCAAAAAGACAAAAACAATAGTAAGATACAGTAAGAGGAACTAGGTTTTGAGGTGGACAGAGGCCTCAAACTGTTGACCATGTCCTTGCCGTGGTAGGATAGAGTTGTATGTGTTGAGAGAGAATTATCCAGCCCCTTCAGGATTTGTTTTATCAAGTGATTGTTGGGACCTAAAATGTCTGAAACTGCAGCAGCGTTTTGCTTTCCTTTTTTTTGTACCGTAATGCAAATCACAATGTTTTAGGACTATTTTGAGTAACATACCCATTGACAGTGAGTGACTGGGATAAACGTTCAAACTGAGCCATCTCTTGACAAAGCTAGCTGTTTGTGTACTGACATATCTTTGCTTGGTTTCTGTCAAGACACAACATTGACTGATAAAAGCTAAATTAAACTGTAGTAATTAGCCATAGAATTATCTATGTGCACTGTGTGTGCATTGCAATACTACATGCACAAAGAAATACACATTCACTGCTGTACTCATTATGGGGGGTGCTGCACTTTAGGGTGCATTGTGAAAGATAACAAGGATTAAGGTTAATTAAAACCTCTGATATTTATATGCTGTAACTTGGCGAGGAACCTGATTAGGAGTGAGTGAAATAGGCTGATTGGTCAGAGCTCCACAAACTGCGAATTGCACCAAAATTGCACCAAATGGAGCGCCGCCTGCAAGCTAGTTCAGGCAGACAACTCGAGCTGTGCTCATTCATACTGACACGTCATCATCCTCCCTATCAGCTGATCTCAACATCCTCTCATTGGCAGTCTATTTAAGCTGCAAGTCTCCCCGTCTATGCCTCTGCTTTGCAAGTGCTCCTGCTGTCCTGCTCAGTGCTGTGTGAAAACTTTGTACCCACCTCCTCCCCGGCATCCACCTGCAGGCTCCAAGGGGGGTTAGTCCTATCGCATTGCTCCTAAATGTCTGCATTTAAATAATCTACGAGGAGTGATGAGGTTCGGAGCCCATACGCCAAACACAATACTGTATGCTGCTATAAACTTTATCTTAAGTAAACATGAGTTGTCTGACTTAAATACCAGAATGTAAATCAAATGGAATCCAATCAAATTAAGGTACCATCATCACAAAAAAGATTTGAATACTCCAAAGCACATTACCATTAGCAGTGTAAGAGCAATCTGACAGCACAATGGACCTAGCTATAGTTTATGAAGAGCACAACTATATGCAGATCTTCTACTTCAAAGAAGAGCGCTAACAATTAATGTGTGATCAACACTGTCTAACCATCGCCTCATTAAAACATGACCCTAAAATAGTTACAGAGTCTCAACTCATTCATACAAGAAATGAAAGCATTTGAAAAATTGATCAAGAATACGTTTTGATTCTTTCCTCGCCTGTCTCGGTGTAATAAAAAGATGAGTTCTTTATCAAAAGCACGAATGAGATGTTCAAGGGCCAGTTGATTTCAGGACCTTGTGATGCTTTTGCACTTTTTGTTCAAACGCTTGTTTACACAGCTCCCGATTCCACAATACCTCAGGTTGTTTATCTGAGCCATCAAAAATCTCTGTCTTAATCAGAGCTGCGTTCAAAGGTAAGATAAGGGCTCTGCAAATACGTCTCAACCCACCAGTGACACACTTCACAGCGATTTACGATGTGACTTGTTTTTGTGTCATAAAAAAGACAGTCTCAGTCCCGTCGTGACGGAGTGGCAGATATCCACAAAGAATTATAGCTCTTTGTTTTTTACCGAAACATCATCAGACCTCGACATTTTTGAAGTGTGAGGCAAATTTAGAACTCCTGAGATCTTTTTGAGCGATAGAAGATGACAGATGAAATGTTATGGACTGGCTTTGGCTTAAAACCTGACCCAGAATTTACATAATATAGGATGATGCTGCCCCAGTTTTTCAAACTCTATTTTTGACCTGGAGTTAAATTGTGTTGCGTTGTATGTGGCAGAGTGCTTCCTCCCTTCAGTTTGGACAGGTACTGAGCTATGTCTCGTTTTCTTTCCATTCCTTTTCTGTTTTTATTTCTTTTTGGGTAAGATCTCTATCTCTTTCTCTCACTCTCTCTCCAAATGGAGACAACTCGGCAAACTGTCATTCTAGTTAAAAATCAATTATTCAACCTTTTAGTCCTATGTTATTTGTCAATGAACATGAGAGAAAAAACAACTTATTGCAGTGGTGTCTCCCTGCAACATTTGAATGCAAGCTATCCTAAGAAAAAAAGGTTTTTCTACTTTTGCCGTTACTCTCGATTTAACTTTGACAAAAATGTAAAAGTCATTTAGAAGAATCTGTGAATCTCTCATTTGCTTTAGCAGTCCTGAAAACCAAGAGTGCACAGTACACAAGCCTTTATTTCATTAAGGGTCCCCCTGCATGAGACAAGACACTTTAAACATATTCACTGTTGAGGACCAAGATATTCTGTGATCACAATTCTTATCAAACCAATCAAACCAAAGAGATATCACTTCTACTGGATGATACACATTGCACAAATATGCATGTCTGTGTATGGTAATACACTATGTTTTTCCTCTTCTTTCTCCTTTAACTTCACAGTTTTATATTATTTTCTGTGAGTAGATTAATATTTATGTTTTTGTAAAATGTTTGATAGTTGTTGAATTGTACCACAGAATAAAATGTATTACTGTGGATGTGCTACCATTTTTGATTGTTTCAATTTACCTGAGAAAGTAACTGATGGAATAAGAAGGTTATTATTAAATAATTATTTGTGGCATAGAGTGTGTGCAGGTGGGTAGATTTTCATTGATGCTGTTATTAGATTGCACTACACCCACATTATGCGCTCATAATAACAGCCTTCCTTCCAATGTCCTACTCCTATCCACACACAGACACAAATACACACACAGCATTGCACCCAGAACTCTACTATTGTAAATCATATCATTGTAAAATGTGAAATGAAGTTTTTTTATAGGTGCTGAGAGAGGAATGAAATCCCTATCTACCCACACTCCTCCTCACCTCCCCATCACTGCAGCAACTTTGATGCAAATCCTTAAAAGGGGAGAATTGGCGGGTAAGCTGTGCATCGCCATGGCAATGCGTAGTGGGACAGATCCATTTTTCATAGACAGATATTGCCTTTTGGGCTACTTGGAGTGCAATGCATGTGATATCAAGAGAAAGGAGAGCCAAGGGGAGACCCTAAACACACTCAAACAGCCAGAAATCTGACAGAAAATGCTCCAAGAAGAGCTTGGTTCACAGTTAAGAGAGTGAAATCCATCTTTTCATGCAAGTGATGGCAAGACAGTGAATGAGCTTCAAATCCCCAAATTAAGGGTCAGTCTAGATCAATACATTGATCAGTTGAACAACGAGAATCAAATCAGTGAAAAGTCAAACTTGGATCTACATTGTCATCCTTAAGATACACTTGTATTTTTGAAATTCCTACAGTCTGCATGTTTCACAGTTTCTTCTCCGGTGTGGCTGCACATCATTCTGAATTTTCAAACAATGCTAGCAGAAAATGGCAAACAGCCAAGTTAGATGCAGAAGAAGAAGAAGATATTCACTCCCTCTCCGGAATAAATCGGCTGTGTGGAGAAAAGATAACTGACATAACATGTGATATGTAAACAGCGTCGTCAAGAGATGAAATTCACAGGAAACATAACAAAGCTGAAAAAGAAACATTACCATAGATGCCGCTGCCTGCTCAACAGCTTTGACCAACTTTTTTTTAACATAGCTGAACCACAACTCCTAATGAGCAATTAGTTTAACATCTGACATTTCATTTTTCATCTGTAAAGACACGAGGCCTTACAGTGTTGTCAAAAAGAACAGTTTTTGAGAGCTACACCATACTTGTACTTTGTATGAGACATATGACACTTACGTGTTGTCTGACATCGTTTGTGGGCCTCTGAATGGAATCACATTGAAATTGTCCTGTGGCAGACTTTTTGTTGTCCAAAGAGTTCTTGTACTATCTCATCATGATGAAACTGGTGGTTTACACCCCTACCCAATTGTCATTAAATTCTTTGAACAAATATCTGTTTTAATCTTGACCTCACAAAATGTTTACCGTATAGAAACGCCAGTGATCACTTATTGTAAAGGCATTGGTGAAGTCATCAGAATAGTATTTTACTGCAGCAGTAAACTTCTATCAGTGTAATTAGTGAAGCAGATGCTTACTTTTAGTCCTTGGGTAGTATATTTCTCAAATATGGTGCATCCTGAAATTCCCACTATGCATCTTACATTTAACCTTTCATTTTTTTAGATGCATCCATATTCAAAGCTGAATGTCCTCAGTGTACAATGCAAGTTCAAAGAAGACATTAGACAACTTTTTTTATTGACTAAACAGACCACCCAACAACAAGTTAACTGGATATCATGTGTTAAATCAAAAGAGTGCCCTGTATAGACAACAATCATTGAATATACTTTCCATTTTACAAGCATTTAGGATTTTTTAAAAAGTGCTGTAATACAAAATTGAGTCCAAGTATTCTCCACTATGCAGAAACAAACAAAAATGTCAACAACCATTAACAACTGCTAAAATCGTGCTGCTTTCTACAGTTTCTGTTTTTGATCTGCTCATATCCAAATAATTTATTTATATTTGTTTGTACTACCATCCAAAAGCCCACCCTTTAGCTTCCTTCCACCTGTTCACAAACACTTCAATCTCCTAAATACACACACACCCCATGTAAACACACACACACACCAGTGTAGCTGTTAACACCTGCTTATATACACATTAGTTTTGCATGGGTACCTGTGCAATGACTGTAATCCATCATGGGCTGTGCCACTCTGGTATCACGGCACAGCTACAACACAGGCCTGCAGATGTTGGGCATGCTGCCAGGACCAGAGGAGGCAGAGACGATCCGCACAGTATCCCCCTACTGCTTAACAAACACTGCCTCCCCCTGCTTTCTTACACACAATCAGAAACACACACAAGAAGATGCACTACCCCCCACACAAGCTTGATTATAGCTGCGCACACATATGCACACAGGAACACTTACATGCACATATGCATCCATTCACAAACAAACATCTAAGAAATATGCAGCAGACAATCACAGATGAGGCTTTATTATTCATTGCTAGTTTGCCCTGGAACAATGCCGGGTCACTTTCTGCTATAAATTAGATTTGATTGCTTGGAACTACTTTGAGCTCTATTAGCTGCCAAACAGCATACACTTTCACACATCGTCAGACATCTAAAGCTCTTATAACAAACTCTAAATTCATACATTGATGGAACAGATGGTAAAGATGGTATTACTTTTTTTCTAATGCAGTTCTTGTTCATTGCAATGATGATTCCATCTGGAATCATGATCATTTTCAGGTGCTAATTTATGTTTTAATTCTGCTGAGTCATGGCGTCTTGTCAATCTTGGAATCTGGAGACTACCATCTGGCAATGATATAGCCTCTGGGAGCAATGGCAAACTTTTCAGGGCTTCCAGTGTAGCCAGCACTTAGCATTAAAAGACTTCAGGTAAGACATTCTTCTGTGCGTTTTGTCAACATGATGAACAAGAGTGGTGGTGTTGTTAAAAAATGACATTACAGAGCATGTTGTTAGCTGCACTTACACGCAGATACCTTTTTAAGGCATTCATTTAAGCCACATGGCCATTAGCTGAATAAAACTAGGCCAAAGGACTTCATATTAGCAAACTGTGTCCTGCCGATAAACATAAACCATGGACATAGTTTCTGTGACATAACCATCAGTTACTGGAGGAGTGTTATTAATCCAAATGATAGCAGTCACTGTATTCAAATTGCTGACTCAACCTTACTTTAGTCAGCCTAGACTGATACCAAAAATCAAAACCATATTGCTGCTGTGGAGCCACTGTGACATAAAGAGGCGGAGTTTGAGCCTCCTAGCTAACAGCTGCAGTGTTCCCGCAGGCAGCTGTGCCTCTCATTGGAAGACTCGTAATCTCAATATCTTCGAAAGTACCATGTTAGAAAAAATTCCCCCCCTCACAGTGTGAGCTGATCGAGAAATGAGCTATCCAGACTACACTCGTCTTTTGTACCAGGCTGTAAACATGTTTATTTCTGCTGTAAAGATTGTCTTTTTCCCATTCATGTGATTTCCGGTACTTCCGGAGCCAGCCTCAAGCGGATCCTCGATGAACTTCAGCTTTTAACACTTCCGCATTGGACTCATATTTTTAGACCGGAGGTTTCCGCTGGCTCTTTATACAGAATCTGTAAATATAGATCGGTGTCTTGTTTGTCTGATTTCGATTTTGAATTTCATTTATACATGACACAATGATAAAATTAAAACAGTGATAATGTAATTCAATCTTAATTATATATAGACTACATGAGGTCACAAAGAACTCTCATCCCTTCAATTGTTGTCCAGATTGCATGCCTCTTTGTACTGATGATATTAATTATTGAAGGGAATTAGCAATCAAAGAGGCCTTTATAATAAACTCCAGGACACAGACAGAATGAGGCTTGCCATCTCTCATGCATTTTCATGCATAAAAGCCTGAAACATAAGTACCATCTGATGCACAGATCAAGTGCTGGCCTCCGCTCATAGTGTATTCACACTGATATCAAAAGGCAAGTAAAAATTTAATTGGTCTCTGTGCTCTCGCTCTTTTCTCTGTCTCTCTATGCCTTTCTCCCTTCCTAACGTGCATGTATGCGGGCCAGAAAACACACACACACACACACACACACACACACACACACACACACACACACACACACACACACACACACACACACACACAGCTTTGTATTCCCACCCACCAGCAAACTGGCACCAGCTCCTCTCATACATACTCACACATACATGCACACTTCTGTCACAATCATTTGTATGCAAAGTGGCTGGCTGCGATGGGTTGCTATGGTTGCTGTTACCAGGTTATGTGACAAGAAGCAGCAAGTTGCTTTACCTCTTATTTGTGCCAATGTAAAGGTGTCAGCGTCGGGACAGGAGCTGGAAATGCAGTAACACAATGCTAGCCGGCACACAATGAATGGAAGGAGGAACAATCAGGCTGGAGACAAAGCGGCAGAGGAAAGATATATATTTAAGTGTGGCAGTAACAGACAAGAAAGGACATAGAAAAATGTTAAAGTGACACTTATCAACAGGAAAAAGCAAACTGTTAGGCTTGCATCAAGCAGTCGCACAGGCTCTGAACACAGAGGTGCAAAGGTAGCAATCATGCTAGCTCTTCTGGAAAAAAAGGCATGCAGACACAACACAGCAGAGTGAACAGGGTGGAAAACATTTGATAGCCAGCCAACATGAAGGGCTCAGCTCTGTAATTGCCTCCATGAGATTTGTTAGTATGCACATGTGTGTGTGTTTGAAGCAAAAAGAGTTTACAGTGATGCTCTGTGTGTTTGTGTGTATGTCTGGAGCAGATAACACTGACAGCTTAAGGTCATGAAGAAGGGAAGGGCACAACTGTAGACAGCGTATCTTTGATCTCAACATGGGGAATGTGTGACGGTGTGTGTGAACCGCCGTGGAGGAGATAGCTACTGAAGTCAACATGCTGTGTGTGTGGGTGTGTTCATGTGGTTTGGCATGCATGTGTGTGCATGTTTAATGCATGAACATGCGTGTGTATCATGTCTGTGTGTGTGTGTGTGTGAGTATTTCTCCTTTCTTCAAGCCTTTTTCAAGTTTTTGGAAGTTTTCTCAGTGTGTGCATGGGTGTGTGTGTGTGAGCATGTGTCAGGATATGCTGCAAACAATACCTACTAAGGTGAAGTCACAAGGTAACAAGTTTCCATTGATGTCACACAATCCATTCTACTTTCTACCTTATGCATTTGAAATCAACACCTCTAATTTAGTGTTCCAAGATTAACTCACTCAATATGATTATGACAAGTATCATGGAGGAGATAGAAGTCATTGTTGTTGTCTTTTCAAACACCACTCAATGTGACATTAAAGGCTTCTATACATGTTATAATCACATAACACCAATCAGAAGCTGTGGATTGGTGTGGATAATGGCAGGCAATCATCATGGTGTCTCTGGACAGTCTCCTAATGGAGCGTTTGACTAATTGACTGAATCTATCCGTGAACTGCCTTGGCCCCCTCTGCTTCTCTGTCACTCCTTAATTGGCTATTGTTCTGTTATTACCAGTTCTCCAGGGCAGAACCATCTGCCAACACCAACAGGTGAGCTGTGAGAGGCTCATATGTGTTTGACTGCATCTGTCTTAAGATCTGTGTTTATTTTTATACATTATTTGCCTGTACTAGCTTAAACATGTCTGCTTTTTCATGAGTATTCTGCAGAGAATTGCATTTGAAACATAGAATACAGAAAGTGTCCCATTCTTACGGTATTTTTCCTGTAGGGAGGGCAGTAGTAGGCTAAAGGGAAAGGAGGAAAAGATGGAGGAGCTGCAGAAGGAGGAGAGGGACCTGTATCATTCATCAGCAGTGCAACAGTGCATGAACCGTGCTGGCTACAGTATTATTTTAACTCTCCCTCTCATTTACCCTATTATCTCCTTATCTATGCGCATCATTATGGCGGATGTAGCCGGCGTGATGAATAGCCTTTTTGATTAAGGATGTATGGTTCCTTTTATTTAACATATGGAGCGAGCAGTGTGTGTGTGATGCTGTACTCTGAGCTTCTAACACTGCATGGTAATAATGTATATTAATGGTGCGATCTTTAACTTTGTGGTGCATTTATCTGCAGACCTAGTTTGTTCAAACAGGATTTTGCTTATGTCCAATGAGTTACTACTTTAAATTAACTATCAATAAGCTAACTACTTTTTACCTTGCAATTTTGATTTCACCTTCCACCTGCTAGTTTACTCTAAATCACAACTTAGTGTGAGTACCCTGGCCTGTGCACTTTTTCTCACCTGAGGTGCTACATTTCTCACAGGGGTGAGGTTAAAGCAGATGAATAGTTTAAGTGCTGCTCAGCTGGAGTGTTAAAAAATGAAGTGTGATCAGAATGACGTGTGGGTCTAGGTCCAGTACAAAGTAAAATAATCTGGCAGCTGTAGCTAAACTGGTTCCAAATGTTCTTTCCTTTTTAAGAGGAAATGCCTGAGCACTCTGTCTCTCCAACTTCCTGTAAAAGCTTTGTAGTCTCACAAACATTTTTTAATGTGTCTCTAATACAGCTTCTGCTTCACTAAGTGTTCAAATATTTTACAAATTCCACCAGCATCTCTTTATTCTTACAGTCTAACTGCAATTTGTTATACTGAAGCTTCTACTTTGCTGTATAATATTGTACAACATGTTAACTGTAAGAAATCTAGCATGGCATGTTAGCTTTTGCACATTTCAATATTAGCTAATGCAACAAAATCAGTGTAAGGCTGTGTTTATCTGTTGAAAGACCATCTGAAAAGTGTAATTGCTGCCTGACTGTGGTCCTAAGCTCAGTTTGAAAACTCCAGGCCTGGTTTAGGTGTGCACCAGAAAAAACAGCATACTACTGTGAACTATGACACAGACACCAATGTTTGCTTGGTTAATTAGTCATGGCATGTCCCTCCCTAATTCATAGGACCCCTGCTACCATTTTCAAGAAGATAACACACAACTAGCCTGGACTTGCATCTCAATATAAAAAGCTAATTACAAGTGTCACTGACCTATTTGTTCATGCAGGCTGCTGTTTTGACTGGCCATGTAATATGAGTTTCAAGCATGGTAGTATAAACAGAGTAGGGATGCACCGATACTACTTTTTAGGTCCTGATACCGATATCAATACCTGGGCTTTGGTATCTGCTGATACCGATACTAGCCAAACCAATCCTGGTATTGATTTAACAATCTCTATTCCTTAATGTGAGGATAGAATTATGTTTTGTCAACTTCAGGCTTTTCTGATTTGATGGTGAACTATAGCTGGGTTCCAAGTGCTAAACCAGAGGCTGGAATCCCTTCATTTCAAGGATCTGGAACAATTAAATCCAATAACCTGTCCGTTTTCTCACACTTTGAATCCATTAATAGAAGGTTTCTTGCTTCTTTGCAGTGGGCGACTTCTTCCTTTGGGCTCCCATTATATTTTTCAGCGCGACTGCCATCCGTCGAAACATTAGCGCTGCACATGTTGCGAGTTTCCGGCGGAGTTGTTAGGAAAAGAAACGTGACATGCAGCTAAACTGCGAAGCCTCTGTAGTTACTGTCCATTAGGCTCCACAGGGCAAAATGCACAGACCAGCCAGCACTGATGACGTAGGAGACGCACGTGGCTGTTGTAAACACAGAAAAGCATAGAACTGAGATGAATAGATCTGCCATATGGATCGGCACTATATATCGGCCCCTCGTCACTGATATCCGATCTAGCTTTTTGAGTCTGATCTAGCCTATATCCGATACCAGGATCGGATCGGTGCTTCCCTAGAACAAAGACATGAAACAGTGGTAAAAACACTTGTCAAGATGAAGAACTATGTGGAAAACAGTGGTGTGAATGTAGCTTAAGGCAAAACTACTTGATCAAAGTTCATAGATTGCTATCTTGAAGGTGAAACAATACCAACTGTTACAGCTAGAAAATCAACTTACATTTTTACAGACAAACTTTTTGCCATGGTATAAGAAAGTTTAAATTAAAATATTTTTTCAAATAGACCAAGCATCTCGTCAGTGTTTAAATAAGCTCAGATTCAAAGTTTTACATTTTTTACTTCTTGCAGTCTGTTATCAAGTTGTAGCAAACTTGTTAGTGTCCCCTCATAGGTATGATTCTAAGCTTATGCAACAGTGCAGGCCTTATTAAAGGGATTTCAACAATGATATTGACACAAATCCATTAAGAAAACCCATGACCTTCAGAGGAAGTCAAAGAACTTTAATAAGTGATGCAACATAATCCATTACAACCTTTGGGTGTCATTTTGACGAGCCTGAAATAAATGGAGGCTAACAACGCCTAGCACTTTACTTAGCCTTCTCCAATCTGAGTCGGCTTAGAGCTGTAACACACATGCTGTGTTTCTGACAGGAGACACATGATATGTTGGAGAAAGGCTGTGCTCGCTAGCCTGACTGTAATGAGTGCTAGCCGCTAATTAGCTTGTTGCTGGATGCCAGATATGGCTGGAGCTAAAGCCCCGTCAGTGGAGCAGTGCAGCGCGGAGAGGAGAGAGCTTCTCTAATGAGCTCTCAGCGGTGTGTTTACTGTTAACCAAAGTCATGGCTTTACTAGCAGTGTGTCTCCCCTTCCATGTAGTGCTCACACACACATGTACACACTTTTGGATTCTAGCAGTCGTGCACACTCAAATCTATTTTAATAACTTGTGTGTGCAAACGTGTACACACGAGTAGGCAAACACGCACAAAAGCACCTCACTGATTCAATCCTCGGTGCTTGCCAGTGATGGGGGCCTAATTAATGTGGCTACACTGCAACTCTTCATCATATCTGTAACAAGCAATCCGGTCAGACATGATAGGCCTGATGTATGATGCATTAGTTAGTTGTGGATGGCTACTCCACTGCAAAGCAAAGGAAAGAAGGATCGGCAGTTTGTCAATAAGAATCTATTCCCGAGTCGACTGCATTTCCTTTGTTCCTCCATTTAAAGAAGCTGCACTTTTTAACAAGGGCAGACAGACTGCTTTAAAGGACAGACACTGATTTGTTTACCTGTTTCTCTAAGATTGATCGCTGCAACAATTGAGGGATGCCAGTGTCACCAGCAGGAAGGCAATTACCTCTGAAGAGGGTGAGAGAGTGTACATGTGTATCCACCGGATCATCAAGCAGACACACCTACATGCGCATCATGTAGAGCAGATATGAGTATGAGTCAGTGTGTGTTCGGATCTACCTTGAGTCATTGGCAGCTGCAAGTAGAGGACGTTTGCACAGCAGTGACTGGAGTGAGAGCGCGTGTGGTCCCCCTACGGTTCATTAAGAACACAGACCTGACAGAGCAAACTCATTCAGGATGGATGAGCTTAACACGAAAGCACACACACACACACACACACACACACACACACACACACACACACACACACACACACACACACACACACACACACACACACACACACACAAACACACAAACACACATATAAATGCCTCACATATACACCTTCCATGACTATTGAACTTTTATTTTATTTTTTGTGTCAAGAGAGCTGTCTATGATGACAAACAAGTACTCTGAATCTGTCAGCTTAGGCTATTTGTGAAGACTGTGGCTCATATGGGAAAACAATAATGTTTGCATGTACAGTTAATGTTTGTGTTGCTCATCCTGATGCAGTGATTGCAGCCATCCGGCAGAGCGTTTTATGGGACAAATACATAGGTAATGTGTCTTTTATTAGGGGATCAGGGAAACCAAGACACTTCTTTCAGACTACTGATTTCTGGACAATGAGTAGGCTAAACTGGGTTATTAATACTTTTTTAATATGCACTGTGATATTCTCTTGTGGATCTGAAAGTTGAACAGCTAGGTGTGTATGGCTAAAACTAGCAGCTGGTTTGCATATCTTTGCAGAAAATGATCAGAAACAATGTGAAACCAAGGACTTGTTTCTCGCTTATAAACTATAAATTTCTCCATTGTTATTTATTTCAACTGTGCAATCAGATAGCAAACATGTAAACAACTTGTTCAACAGCATAATGAACGCACTGCTCTTAAAGCTGGGGTTGCTAGTCAGATTTAGATACACTTTTGTTATACTGGTTAAAATGATCTTTATGTCCTGATGGCAATCAATACATAATAATAATAATAATAATAATAATAATAATAATAATAATAATAATAAATATACATTTTATTTTGGGCTCCTTTCAGATCAACCAAGGTCACCTTACAGATAATAAAAACATTCATCATTAAAACATCATAAAAACAAACAAACAGACAAAAAGTAATAAATAAAAATAAAAAAACTAGTGAAGTGCAGTCCAGTCAGAGTGAATATGCCAGTTTGAACAGGTGAGTTTTGAGTTGGGATTTAAATGATGTTATGGAGTACTACTGTCATAATGTGTTCTTAAAAAAAGAGTGAAAAAAGCCGCTATCTATAGCCGGAGAAAACCTGGGAAAACACCAACCACCGTTATTAGGGTCCAATTCATAAAAAACAATCAAATCCCATCCTGCTGTTCTGCCCGCCTCCTGCACGTACATTTCCTCGGCGTGCACTCCCCGTCCCCTGCCCCTCTCGCTCGACCTCAGGCCTGTCCCCTCTGACCTGATGTGGTGCTTTGCTCAGGACTGTAGTCTGGATCAGAGTCTAAAAAGCTCTCACCACGGGGGCTCTGACAAGCAAAAGAATAAATTACATTTAGTAAGTAAGTCCGGACGCTGTCGGGATGACGAGCTGATTCGTGAACACGTTGAGTTTTACTTACCTGTCACTGTCGGCCGTGAACACGCCAACCAACAAAGCAACAATCAATGTTTGAATGAATGAAGAACTTCTCATGCCTGTCTCTCCTCTCTCTCGCTGTGAGTTGTGTGTACTAACAATATCATTGTTTGTTTGTGTTTTTAACTTTCATGAGGACCGGATTTGAATCAGTCACGATCATATGGTCGTGAATCAGCTGCGCTCTTGCATGTGAGCAGGGGAGCTCCGAGGGGAGGGGGTTAGAGAGAGTCCTGAGGAAATGCTACATTCAAATTCATGCTAGTTTTCTGAGACTACCAACCCTAGCTGAGAAACGTCCTTTGATTGCACATAAAGTAACTTTCATTTAGCCTACTGTGCAAAACTCTGTGCAGTCTCTACTGCGCAATGCTGCAAACTGCTCTTTGTATGTGTAAGGTAGTAGCCTAAAAAGGCCACCAGGTGTCCCTGTTGAGCTGTTTATCACAGCCAGATTGAGCAATTCCTGCTGTTTTGCTTTCTGTTTTGTCCCTCCTGTGACACCGTAGTTCAAAAAACTGTTGGATTTTGGAGCGGACGCGATGTTTGTCGTTGGAGACATTACTAAACCACATCCTGAACCCGGCGTCCAGTGTTTCTCTCCGCACTGCATCCCCACATTCCAAACAAATAACACAACGCAGAGTCCCAGGGGAGTGTAGAGAGGCAACTACGGCTGGACGTGCAGATAAAAAGGGTTACATATGTATTACTTTTTTGATTCTATTTGCTTTGTACATAGATTATTTCTGAATATTTTGTGTTTTGTATTATATTTACTATTTATTATTTATTTTCTTATTTTATTCTTACTTTTAATTAATATTACTATATTCTTACTATTATATTGTTCGTAATAGAAACTGTAACAACTGAATTTCCCCAGAGATAATATAAAGATATTGAAGCAGCAAGCCATGCTCCTCTAAGTTTCAAAAGCAGCATCTCTTAAGCCCTATGATTTATGCAGAGCCAGAAAAACATTAAGAGAGCAGTGCAGGAATATGTTTGACTCTGGTTCCATTATTCATAGGTTTGTGTTTAAGTCAAATGAACATTTTAGTTTTAATGTATGCAACATTCTCCCAACTTTCCAACTTCAAAATAAACGAAAACGAAACTGATTAAAATAAAATAAGAATGATGCTGTATTTTCTAAATCATGAGTAATGCAAAGAAAAAACAAGTTCATATCAACTCAAGCATACTAATCTCTTTAATATTGCTGTTAGCAAAGATATGCCATTCTTGGTGCAAAGTACAAGCACCTCCACTTTTTTTGATGGCTTGTCAGGGGATCAAATCAATGCTAAAACCATATCTCATCAAGTAGAATGAGCTGTGTCTGTGTTGAAATACAACAAACATTGAAATAGAATTACCTCGAAGCATGAAGAGAGGATGATTGAAGGAACATTTTGGAGTGGTCTCCTAATTTATTCTGGGTTTTGGTTGAATGACTGAAAAACTGAAGTGTAAAAACAAGATGTAGTTTTACAAAGGTTATGTGTATGGGCATTTGTTGTTCTGGAGCAGTATATCTCTGAAATCTCTGCTAAATTAACTGGCAACACCGCTCACAGGCTTGGAATATTTCTATTGCCAGTCTATAAGCTAAGCTCCGCTCAGCTAACAGGCAGCTGTCTGTGACCCAAGCGGCAACCTCCGGTCTCAAACTATGAAGCTCATGTGGAAGTGTTATAAACTGCAATTCATCGAGAATCCGCTTGAGGCTGGCTGCAGAAACACCGGGAACTACATAGGCATGAATGGGAAAAAGACGATCTTTGTAGCATTGATAAACATGTTTACAGCCTGGTTCAAAAAACGGATTGGCTCTACGTAGCTAATCTCCCTAATGTCACACACTGTACAAGGTGAATTTTTTTCTGACGCAGCGGTTCAGAAGATATTAAGATTACGAGTTTTTGCCAAAATAAGGACATGACTGACTTGACTCCCGGACGGGAACACATAGCTGTTGGCTTGGAGGCTCAAACTCTGCCCCTTTACGTCACTCTCTGCCTGGTTGAGTTCCGCATTTCCAATATGGCTGCCACCGTCAATTGGCTTCAAAACAGCGCTCAGGAACAGATGGGTGACGTCACGGATACTACGTCCATATTTTATGCAGTCTATGGTGTGACCTCATTGATATTGTACAGATTTGAAAGTGTGATTAAAAAAACTGGTTAGACTCTGCAAGAAAATAAACATACATACATGTCGGAATATGACTGTGAAATATTCTTTATATAGTAACCTCGTGGCCTTTGATTTAAGAATAACAAGGATTCAAATGGCATTCAAACTATATTACAGCAACTCAGTTTACGTGATTGTTTCTTAATGAAACAGATCATGTAAATTTTTCAGAAGTCTGATATGGATCAAATCTTTGTCTGCTGTACAAATTAATATTTAGAGATTGCTAGCTGTCAGGTTCTAGATTGAAACCCTCCCTTGCTCACCCCTTCTGACAGTGAAACATCAGTTGCCTTTGAGGACAAGAAGCTCATGTGATGAATTATAAGTATGATCCTCTAGTTTTCACCATCAATAGCATCTATCAATATAAATTATTTGGCACACAACAACCAATATCTTCCTCTTCCACTTCCAACCGGTGTATTTTATATCTCAACTAATACAAAAATGCATAAGTTACTAGTTGTCCATTCTGTGCTAGGCTAGAAAAGTAATGGTGCAAGATGGTGGCCTCCGTCGAAGCTCTGCTCCTATCAGTATAAAAGGATCATTCTAAGTTAACAAAAACAAAATGAGTTCATATTCAGGCTAGTAGACACTAATCTAAACACAATGTACTTCTGAGTATTATATTCATTTCCTCCAAGCCTCTTCTGCTACATGCCACTAAATACTACAGGGACAAAAGTTTCACCTCTGCTTCTCAAAGGTCTTTCACGTTTTTGGCCTTTATTGATGCATGCTGTTCTTCACATTTGTTTCCTTCCTGCAGTGTCCTTGGGTGAGTTGGGACAGATAGCAGTCCTCAGTTATTCATGGGGCTGTCGGACAAAGTGACTGGTGACTTCCACGGGTGGCCACAGGACAAAAAAAGTGTCTGTGCCTTTAAAAAGGAAACAAAAAGAAAAAGCAGAAAAAGAGAAACAACATAAAGAGATATTTGTATGATGTTGATTTATTTTCAGGTTACAATTATGTGTTTGTTACCGGTTATATAACAATATTCTGACATTGTAAAACGTATCCTGGAATTGTAGTTTAGAGGGCCTCTGGTGATATAAGCTGGTGAGAAAGGTCATGGGCTACAGTTGTGTCTGAGATCTTTTGCTCCTTTTTGTTCTGTTCAATAGCTTTTCTCTGCATGGCTC
Organism: Notolabrus celidotus; assembly: GCF_009762535.1. NCBI lineage: Eukaryota > Metazoa > Chordata > Actinopteri > Labriformes > Labridae > Notolabrus > Notolabrus celidotus. Next base: position 23,749,471 of record NC_048272.1, read on the forward strand.
CAGGTGTGTGCCCAGCTACACTCCCCACGGCTGTATGAATGACAGGCCCCTCTGTCTGCTGCAACAGCCTACACCTCTGTGTGATGCAGAGATTACTTTGTGTATGACAGTGTGTGAGGTGAATGTGAATAGATGTGTCCACTTCATAAGTGAGTGCAGGTGGTGTAATGAAGTCTCACAGTGTGAGACTGGGAATATATGTTTTTGTTTTCAGTCTGTCGGTTCTCAAACATGCATGTTTGTATGATTATACTCACATCAGGGCTTCCTGCATCTGTGTGAATGTCTGTGTGCATATGACCATCCTGCCTGCTGTAAAAATTACAGTTTAGCATGTGGATTAGAAACTGCTTCTACATATTTTGCATACACTTGTGTTTGTGTTTGTGTGTGTTCCTCTCTGGCTCTGTGTGTATCCGCTCTGCAGCTGGCAGTGTAAGACCCCCTGTGCTTCAAGCCAGGTGTGCATGTGCACATGAATCAGTATCTGAACGCTTGTGTGTGTGTGTGTGTGTGTGTGTGTGTGTGTGTGTGTGTGTGTGTGTGTGTGTGTGTGTGTGTGTGTGTGTGTGTGTGTGTGTGTGTGTGTGTGTGTTAGAGAGAGGGAAACAGACAGGCAGGACTCTCCTATGGGCTCCATGCTGTCACTGAGGAAAGCCGATTATGGGACATGCCAGGGTGTCAGGAACACCCCCCACCAACGTTATACACACTCACAGCTTTCCACTCATCTGTATGGATGCTACTGCAGAGCACCGTCTCTTCTGCTTCCTCCCGCCATCTGGAGATTGGGCCAAGTGCTTCCGCCCCAGCTTGATATGAAATTAAACAGTTGTTACCCTCATAATATTTAGACGGGTTTACCATTTTTGGGGGATTTTTTCGTCTGAATGAGGACATGACAGGCTGGCATGAAGCTGGGCTACAGTTGGTATAACTAAAATCAGGAAAGGACTCTTTTGGTGTAATGTCTAGTGAAGCTGCATCAGTACTGCATGATATCAGCTTGTTAAAGACTTAAAGTTGGGGTTGGTAGTCTCGGAAAACTAGCATGAATTTGAATATAGCATTTCCTGAAGACTCCGTCTAACCCCTCCCCCCCTCCCCTCGGAGCTCCTCCAAAACGACGCCCCCACTCATGCACGAGCGCCACTGATTCATGACCATATGATTGTGACTGATACAAAACCGGTCCTCACCAAAACATTATCATAGTGAAAGTTAAAAACACAAACAAACATGGCTGCTGTTAGTACTTACAACTGTCATGCTAGCATTATCCAGTTGTACTGGTGACACGATATCAGGAGCAAAGCTATAACACATATAATATTGTAACAGCTCTACTGTTTGTTAAACGTGTTCAGTGTAGATGTTCTTAATTCCTACAGTGTTGACAGTTAGTGATGGCATCAGGAGAGGTGTAGCGTGTGCAAGCGGAGAGGGGAGAGACAAGAGGAGAAGTTCTTCATTCATTCAAACATTGATTGTTGCTTTGTTGGTTGGCGAATCGGCTCGTCATCCCTACAGCGTCCGGACCGACGCTACAGTACATATACATTTTCTGTAGGACTTACTAGATGTCATTAATTCTTTTGCTTGTCAGAGCCCCCGTGGTGAGAGCTTTTCAGACTCTAATCCAGACTACGGTCCTGAACAAAGCACCTCATCAGGTCAGAGGGGACAGGCCCGAGGTCGAACGAGAGGGGCAGTCAGTAGAGTCAGGGGAAGCAGAGGCAGCGGACGGGAAGTGCATGCCGGGGAAATGTACTGGCAGGAGGCGGGCAGAACGGCAGGACAGGATTTGATTGGTTTAAAATTTTGGACCCCAAAAACGGTGATTGGTTGTTGTTTTCCCAGGTTTACTCCGGCTGTAGATAGCAGCTTTTTTTCAGAACACATTATGTATTGATTGCCATCGGGACATAAAGATAATTTTAACCAGTATAACAAAAAGTGTATCTAAATCTGACTACCAACCCCATCTTTAATACTACAAAAATATTTAGATTATATTAAAAGAGTTGTGAATGTCTATTTAGATACTGATTGTTCAGGAAAAAGATTGTTGACTGACGTCACAGATGACAAATGCAGGTTCTCACAACGCACTGTAGATCAACAAAGTAGAGGAGGAACAGAGAGGGAAAATGTAACATGAACACAAGAGTCCCTGAACTTTTCATAGCCACGAGTGTTCGCCTCAGATCAACAGAACAATCTGTTCTAATGTGTTTTGGTTGGCAGAAAGAGTGTGACATAAGTACCATTCTACGTATTATATTTGTAATACGTTTGTTTCAGAAGAAGCTAACTCCATTGAGAGTCGGTCTATGTCTTACTATCAACATGAAGAATACACCAGTTATGTAAGTTTGAATATTTTAAGGTTATGATGTGTCCAGCTCAAACATCATATGACACAGCAAAGGTAATTATACTGAATATCTGAGAGGAGAAGAAGAAGCTGGAAAGGATAAGAGAAAAGAAAACGCTGCTGTTATGAAGTGTCTGTCTTATGAAGCACTAATTGATTTCTTCAACTGAATATGTTTCCCTCTAAATACACAGTGATAAAATATCTGAGACCCTTCTTGTCAAACATGTATACATGCTTAGCGCTCTCCAAAAGCTTTTCCAATGGACCTTTATACTTCTCTGAATACTTGCAAGTAACAATCGGATCTGAGCTGAGCCAAAAACCTGCTCCTTATGATTATCACACTCACACTCACACACACACACACACACACACACACACACACACACACACACACACACACACACACACACACACACACACACACACACACACACACACACACACACACACACAAAGCAGTAACAAAGACGCACACATATATGATTACTGCACTCTCATTACCAATACAGTGCAGCCCACTGTCAGCTGTGTTGCCAGGGACATTTGGTGATGGAGAAAGTGACCAGGCTCCCATGAGTATCCAGTCCACCCAGGGCTCTTCAGAACCCGCTAATTATTCTTCACACCTAATCTGAGAAGACGGAAAGACAGATGAGGGAGGAAGAAGAGAGAGATAGAGGGATTGAAGGAGAGAGAGAGGGAGGAGAGATTGGCGACCAGTGGGACTTGTGCTTTCTTACAGGAACAATGAATCACATGTAGCTGCCACCTGTCTTGTGTTGTCCCTTCTGTTGCTCCCAGCATTGCTGACAGGATGACTGTGTTTGTACAGTATCAAGCCAGCCATGTCGGTATTGGCTAGAATGCCTTTCACTCTGCGTTAGTCATTAATAACAGATTGGACAGCCGTTGGCAGAACAATGTCTGTATTTACTTTTCTGGTATTATCTAGGAGCTTCGTCTATTCACGCAGAGAACCCAATGTTTTTATCTCTACGCACTCTCATGAAAGCTAGCTATTCATGAATGGGTGTTATAACACAATGACATCATCACGTGTGTGCGGAAAGTGCAGGATGACTGTTTTTGAGTGTTTAAGCCTTGTTGTGGTTGAGAGTTTTGTGTGATCCTGGAAGTAAACCAGGGGAATCAATCCAAAGTCTAACTAGTCTCAAGAGATGGTTCTGGAAATTGATGAGTCATGAAGGTAATAAACTTCATGTCCAGATCCCATAATTAATCAGAGCCTGTTCACGAAAACACAGGGCCAAGTGTGGCTGTGTTGTATACAGGTCACTTGTAGTAATGAATCCATAGAGACTTGTCATTTGACTGATCAGTTCCCCTCAGCTTTACAAAAAGTCTTAGGCTTCATCCCAAATCCTCCATTTGGATCAACTAATTGGCCCTGCCCATCTATTTGGAGTTTTATGTCTGAACATAGGACATCTGGTTTATTTTGGGAATACTGGGATAGAGAGGTGGTGGTCATTGTTGACTCCCAACAGAGTGATCTCACAAAAATGTCTAAGTAGGTTCAAATTGATTACCCAGCTTTTAAGCAGCAATGCTTCACCGTGTTTATGGAAATCTGTGTCAACAGTGATTTGTGAGTGACAGAACACTTATTTCCTCACTGAATAATTAGAGCCTACAAAATATGATAGATGGTGTCCTGATTTATCTCTAACTAGGGGTATCACTAGTGGTGTGGAACTGGTTTTGTGTTTTCACTTTGGACTCACTGCACGTGGACACAGTTAGCATATAGCTGGTGCTGCAACGCTTCAAGAGCCCTCATTTGTCAACAGAGCTGTCAATCAATCATCTTTTTAACATCAAATAACTCATTCAAGCTAAACTTCTCAGAAAAATGAAGACTTGCACATGAATCAGCATTAAAATAACTAACTTCTGTGTTTCCAACACAAAGCATGCTTGACAAAAAATGATTTGACATGCTGTTTAATTTTCCAGTTTGACCCATGTTCTTTTAATGAGGAGGCAGGCTTTATGATACCTATGCAGCCAACTTACCAGGGGGAGCTTCAAAATTGTGGCTTTACATGGGTTATCTGCTGTTCTGTCCATTACTTTATATAGCCAATGTTCTACATACATTTATCTATGGATCTATAGTTTGATTATTTTTGAAGACTTGTGGTAGGACACAAAGTGGAGCACAGCCTTCAATATTTGGACCTCATTTGGTTCATATATGAACAGGGTGCTACCTGTGCCAGTTATTTTAAATGGTGTTTGTGATTGTTGGACATGCTTTAAAGGACCTCACCTGTTAATGTTTTCAACAGCTGAGTCTTGACAAGCACTTTGTTCCATTAATAAGGCCTGTGCTGAGTGTGGTCTAAGGTGGATGGCCTTAACAAGGTCTGATGGTGCGTGAGCTGGGTCTTACAAGAGATGGGTAGCAGGTCTAAATGCTTTATACGTGTGTAAAGACCAATGCTTGAGTGTTAGAGCCTACAGCTGCATATGTGTCGAGCTCAATGCAAACTGAGTGCCCTGTGGGAAGAGAGCAACAGAAGCAGGAAGAAAATAAAGGACAATACAAAAAATTAAGTTCCAATCTTAAAATAAACTTTCTGTAACAGTGGAACATTAAAGACTTAAATTCAGGATCTGTACAGCAAACCTCATAATTTAAGAACCTGAAACAAATGAGTAAAATATGTCTATAAAGCACTATGTGATACAAACAACAGTACAAAAGGAAAATGCATTGTTACCTCTAAATCTATGGCCATAGAGTGTTGCTTGCATCCCTGTAAGCTTTTGGGAAATCCTCAAAGACAGATACTGTCTTTCAGACAGACAAGGTTCTGGAGAGTTTCCAGAAGGCTTCCTGCTGGTTGATAAGCACAGTGGCACACGGCTTTTATGTGAACATAAAAAAGGACAAATACATAAATAAATAAATAGAATAACAGCCAGGACTTCACATATTTTGTATTTTTGCTTAAGGTTGGATTTTACTCTTTCCACCACATAAATACATGTTTTTCACGGTGTAAGGAAAGACTGATTTGCCATATTTAAAAAAAAAACATTAAGTAGCATATGGATGATGAAAAAATACAGTTCTTGCCATGATATAAAATGGTGTTTTGCTGTGCAAGTTTCAGTTTGTAATATCTTATTTCCCTCTGCAATTGCCGTACAAACAGTCTAACCAAACTCTGCTCCTTATTGCGTGTTCATGTTGTTGTAACCAGGCAAGGAAGAGGAGGAATGAGAGGAGACAGATGGCGGCAGAGGAGTCATGGAGGTAAATAAAAAAGGATCAACTTAAATCTACAGAAGACACCAGCCTACATTCACCTACAGCCATCCATCATGCAATCATATAGACCCATGCTGCTCAAATATCCACAAATATTAACAGCATGCACCCGTTTACCAAATAATCTCATGTTGGCTCTTGTGGACACAGAGGGAGACAGTGGGAGAGAAGAGGGCTGGAGAAGGATATAAACATGTGACCATGAGGAAGTGAGGAAGAAAACTGTGATGTTTAAACTATGGTATGATAAAAATGAATACAACAAAATCACTTTTTATTTCCTAAAAATTTCTCTTGGGTCACAGAGGATGCAAAATGAAAATCACACCAGTTCCTTTCTTACTGTGTCTGAACATTGACTCTTCAGTTAAGCAAATACATTTTAATTATCTCTGTTTTTTCTTTTACAATATCAAAACAGAAATATAACAAGATCAGACTTCTACGTACTCACCTGTAGAGAGGAGAGAAAAAATAAAAGCAATGTGTGTGCTTCAGCACCCAAGCTCAGGAAAGGTAAACTTAATTGTTATAATAAAATGCTGTACTTCTCCGGGAGATCATTTCTACATAGCAGCTAGATTTGTGATTAATGCAATTTAATATTTGCACCACTGTTTAATGTTTTTACCAAAAATCGAACACCCTGTCAGGAGTACTCACTAACCTCGCTTCAGCAGGGCCTCCAAACATCCGAGGAGAATAACATAAATCACACAGGAGAAGCATTGGCAGCAACACAGAGAGACTCATAGCTAAAATTAAATTGACAGTAAAAACAGAGATATTATAACAATGTATAAAAATGGTGAAATGTTTCAAGTAGAAAAATAAAATAGGGATTTTTGAAGAAATATTGTAACCCATCTCACAGCATCTTTTCTTTCCACCTTGACGTGTCATGATATTCACTACAGTTTAGTTCAGATCCCAAAATGCTGCAATTTGTTATAAAGATGGCTATTTAGGATAGTTTCACATAATTGATCAAACCTTTTTTTATTCCTAAAAAGTAGCCCATCTGCTAGCCAGTCTGTTGTGCAGCTGGTGAGCTCAGGGTGGTGACGTGTGATGCAGGTCCACCCCTTGTCTCAGAGGCTCTTTGCCAAAGTCAGAGAGTTGTGGTCTTTGGTAGATTTTCTGATGAATTCCAAGGCAAGAAATTGAACGACAATCCTCGTCACACACAATATTCCATTGTCCCCATTGGCTTGTCTTCCTCCAGTGTGATAGTCATGAATGCGTTATACTGGAGTAAATAGTTTTGTTTCCCACAGTTCTTAAAACATGGTATCTTTGAACCCACTCAAAACAGAAGTCTTCATATCCTTGGCAGGTGTCAGTTTGTACATCCTTCCTGCTTTAAATACTGACTTGTTTCTGCAGTCTTTTAGACCTGAAGTCCTTCAAGGTCTAAAGATTTTTTCGTTGACCTGGATCAATAAAAATATGAAATGCTGAATTGATCGGACTGTCTCAACTCATTTAAGCTTCTACCGTGAAACTGAGGACCACAACATCTATGTGCTATTTATGGAAAGAATCTTGGGTGCTGATGTTTATGCTGACTGCAGTGCTCACTCTTTCAACATCACTTAATATTAACCTGCTGCCAAAGTAAGAGGAACCCTGTGTGTGTTGTGAGAACAGCTCAGGCTACACTTGATCTTGCATGAACACGTTTTGTTCGGGTATTACAAGAATAGTCCACATATGTAAAACGCTGCAATGCTAAATTTGCCAGTAACCTTTCTGAATAATTCATTTATGGTTCATTGTTTCGCAGCCTTTGGCAGAAGAAGCAGCCTTTTGCATTCAGTCTCCTCTAAATGGAGAGATCTGTTATTAAAGGCCTAAACCCCCATTATCTAACCACACAGGTGTTTTCACTTATTATGTCTGATTCATCCTCTGTTTAGGACTATGTACTTGATGGACAGCTCGCTCACTCACTCCCCTGTTGGTTCTCTGGCATGTGTTAGGGCAGGGCAGCACCTTTACCAGTGTTATGAGGAAAGGGAATCTGTTTAACTCACATAGCTCCTTTCAAGAGCAGCTGTCTATCAGCTATGTTAATACGCACCTGTGCACATGTAGATGGACATTGACTCAGTTTTTCACTGCTTTAAATGAAACAGCTCACACCGAACTGCCTCAAAACCACACCTGACATCAGGAGATGCGTGTTGTGTTTGAGGAGTTTTGGCTTTATTGTCTACTGAATTGTGCTGCTGATATGTGCCTCTTAATGCACGACCATTGACTGTTGAAAATATGGACGTAGGATCCGTGACGTCACCCATCTGTTTCTGAAGATCTTTTTTGAGGCCAATTGGCGGCGGCAGCCATATTGCTTCTGTCGAGCGATTGTGACATAAAGAGGCGGAGTTTTAGCCTCCTAGTCAACAGCTACAGTGCTCCCGCCTGTCAATCAAGTCATCTGTGCCTCTCATTGGAAGACTTTATTTTTATTTATTAGTTTATTTGACAGGGGCCTTGCAAAACAAGAACTGTCAAGCCAGAGTTAGCTATAAGCTAATTTTCATCTGTGGTCCCTGGGCAGGAAGATGTAAACGAATGTACAATACAAATGATAAAAAAAACATACTAGCATTTAAAACAATACATAGGCTACTCAACACAGTCCATCACTAATAAATCACATTTAAAATTGCATTTCATTGTCTCTAGTTTTATGCATTCAAATGATCACATGATTGTTTTTCCTTGGGCCATAATTTCAGTTTACTTTTAAAAACACAGATGCTTGTACAGTCTCTTATGTGAGTCGTGATTGAGTTCCATTTTCCTGCTGCTCTGACTGAAAATGCAGACTGTCCAAATGCAGTCTTCCTAAGTCTTCTAATCTCATTATCTTTGAAAGTACCATGTTAGAAAAAAATTCACCCCCTGTACAGTGTGAGCCGATCGAGAAATAAGCTATCCAGACTACACTCGTCTTTTGTACCAGGCTGTAAACATGTTTATTTCTGCTGTAAAGATCGACTTTTTTGAATGGTGTCCGGAGCCAGCCTCAAGCTGCAGTTGTTAGCACTTCTGCATTGGACTCATATTTTTAGACCGGAGGTTGCCCCTTGTGTATGACCAGACCTCATAGCCAATGGGTACGGTTACATGATGTTTTTTAATTCTGAATTAATAATTCCGAATTAAATAATTCGGAATTAAAGTTTTCTCCTTCGTGTTTACATGGAAATATTAATTCCGAATAGAGGTTAACACGGAAAACACGTTTAATTGTTTTTATTCAATTCCTCTTAAGGTCTGGGGGTTGGGAAGGGTTCTGATTGGACAGGGGCGGGCGTGACGTATTTACGTTTACCGGAAGAAAACAGTTCCTGCTTCTTTCATTTTCGGTTACAACATGGAAGACCACACAATAAGTTCAACTTTCGCTTTGATTTTGATTATAGTTTTGAATAAGCAGCTCGACACAAACATACTGCTTCACTTTCATCAGCTGAGGAGGAGAAGAGAGATAGAGGACCGGAGAAGGGAGGCGGAATACCGGACTTTGGGGAATCAAAGCCGGTTAGTGCAACAGCTGCTCTACCTCAGCCTGGAATATGTGCCCGCCAGCGCGGAATATGTGCGTCATCGCGACAGGACAAGGGAACGAGCATGCGCAGAACGACCGGAATTAGTTTAAAGCGGAATGAACGTATACATGATCGTGAAATTATTCAATTCGGATTTAAAATCAGAATAAACCAGCCACATACATCGGATTTAAGTTTAATTCGGAATTATCATTTTCATTCGGAATTAGGTGTTTACATGGTAATTTTTAATCTTTTTAAAGAGGATTTAATCTTAATTCGGAATTAAAGAGGAATTAAAAGTCTCATGTAAACGTAGCCAATGAGGGCCTCTTCTTACAACATCCCAATTTCTTGAACAACGATCAACCAATCAGACATTCAGTCCTCTGACATCACAGTTTGCGCCTGTGCTTTTTCAGATACCTTTGTGCTTAGCAAAGTTTTCCAAACTGAAGTTCACAACTGAACATATTCCTCCTTGGTAAAACTTAACAAAATTGTTAACACCTTAAAGTAACTGATATAAATAGCAATGTAAAGTATTTGGTTTAGTACAGTTGCACTTAAATCTATAGCCTTATGCTCATCTGCTTATGTAGTGGCTTGGCTTGCAAACTAAGAATGCTGACAAGTAAGAACAAACTGTTCACTAACACTCAAGATATGATATGAATAACATGATACTCTCAACACCCTAATTTAGTCAGTTTAATTCAGCCTTTAAAAAGAAGTGGAATATTTGTGATTATTTTTGCATGGCCCACATGAAAAGGGCAACACTTGATAATTCCTATAAACATTGTAAGACTAACCTACAACTAACAAGTTTCCTTTTCCAGATGCTTCTGGAGAAACTGGTACAATCCCTTTTCATTTCAATGATGGATTATGTTGACCAATTAAAATAAAGGATCTTATATCATCTATAACCTTTGGTCAAATAAACAATCTTCCATCTAATTAGCGAGCTTACCTGTACCCAGTGTACCTGCAGTCATGATCCTTGGAGGTTATAAAGCCTTAATGTGTTGACATGAAAACTTGCAGTTAGGGATTTTGTTTGGTTCAAGTTATTTTTTTCTTCAATATATAATAACTTTAATGTGGAAAACTTGGAAAAGCAGAGAGGAGTTTTGATTAGATACACAAGCAGCCGTATAATGATGTCAGAGGTCTGTGATTATAATGCTTATTTAGAATTGCAAAGTGGGACATTGAGCCCTATGGCAAATTTGACATGTTATGTGTTGTGACAGCTCTGTTGACAAATACGGGGTTCTGCAGACTACTGTACTGGATCAGCAGTGTAGAGGAAGAACTGCGTGAGGAAACTTTAAACTTTAAACTTTAAACACCCTACCTTATCACAAGTTGGCAAGTACCCGACATGAGTTGGTTAACTTCAAGCCCACTCTATTTGGTGTTGCACATCATCCTGTGTTACCGGGTTGTAGTGGGACTGGTACCCTCGCTTCTAGGTGGTGTGTTAAATAATAGCCTTTTGGTAAGTAGTGTCACTGAAGCAATTAATGATGGGTAATGGTTGGTGTTAGTGTTGTACATTTATGATAGAGTTCTATATCTCTCTGTAAAACAAACATAGAGTTTGTTCTTTGGGGGGAGGTGTTACCTGCCGTAGTTTTCTGGTGTTGCTTTGTCTCTCTGTGCTCCCAACAGGTGCTCCCAGCCTCACTGCAGCAGCTGGTGATTGGGCACACCTGCACCTGATTTCCAATCAGTGGTCAGTATTTAAGCAGGAGAGAGGAAGCAGTCTGGGATTGGGCCTTTGGCTGTGTGTGTGCGTGTGGATGCCTTCTTGAGTCTTGCGACTACACCTTCAGTGGAAGGAGTGTTTGCTGAAGGCCTCTGACTTTGTGTTACTTTCTTGTTGTGGTTGATTCAGTTATTTAAGTGGATAGTGTTATTATTGTAACATTTGTTATTAAACCACTTTTGATGTGCTTACACTTGGTTCCTCTCCTCTTTTCCCCGGCTTTAATTTATTTGTTATTCCCCATCATCCCCTGGCCTCCTTTGGGGTCATAACACATGTCTTTGAACTTTCGAAAGCCATAGGAGTCTGCTGAAAACCAACACAGGAATCTGTTCTGCTGTGGACTGAGGGATCTTTAGTGTCCTATCTGTAAGTTAAATGTATGTTTTGGTTAGCGTGGCGGTTGTGACGTCAGTCCCACGAGTGTTGAGTGTGTCTGAATGTAGTTTCAATCCTGATTAGTGCTGCTATGACAAAATGTTTTCTCCAATCTTCACTAATGATAGAAATGTACTAATTTTTTCACATCACAACCCTGCAGCATGCTCTGTTTGGTGGTTGATTGGAATGTCATATTTTTGTCAGGGCTTATAACTGCTTAATTTCTGATTTGTTTCCTGGCAGTCTGAGTCAGGCAGACGCGATGCCTCTTCTGCTATTCCTCTGCGCCTGTGTGTCTGTCTCTGTCACTCGACTCAACCTTGGATAACATCCGAAGGCATTGAGGGGACTTGGCCAAGGTGAAAATTCCTTTTGGAGATTCCCACCATCCCAGCAGCATATGGACACAGGCTTACACTCCACCTCTCCCATCATCCTTCATTCCACCAGATCCTCAATCAAACCCCACACCCCTCCTACCTCCACCCTCTGACTCTCGAGGAGGGCTCAAAGCACAACTGTAATTACAATCAAACACACACCCTTTGCTCTGTCACACGCCACCAAAATCCCCACACACAGGCGTCTTCATTCATTTTCTAGCTGCCCTAGATTGATCTCCTCCTGCAGAATATTAAACTCAATGACATGTTCACATCCACCAGTGTCTCATTCTGCCTATGTCTATTGGGCGTGCAGGATGGAGCATGGGTGTGGGATTTTTAGGCAGCTGGAGTCGACAGTAGAGAGAGGTTGGTGGTCCAGGATGGCTGGGTGAATGGTTCCAGTATTAATTAAACTGGAGCAGGTTGTATAATCTGCGGACATCAGCTAGCACTGATGCTGCTGCAAGCTGCTGCTGGCTATGGTCGGTGTACATGAGCAGCTGATGTCTGCATGGTGCTGGCTGAACAGGGCGAAACACAGTTGATATATCTGGCAGTGTGTGATGCAGCACTGTATGTGGGGCTCTGGCGGTTACTCACCGCACAAATATGAATGAATATGATTAGATTTATGGTGAATATTTGAACAACTTGACAAATTGATAGTTAATTGATAGCAGGCTAATGCCTCTCTCCCTGAGCTCACGCATAAATCTGATGTCATTTGGATTCCTAATGCAGCCAGATGGTATGTATTTAAGTCGCTGTGTTCTGCCATCTGATGCTGATTGTAGGCCTGTCTTTCTGAGCTTGTGCACTCTGCATCTGTGTGTGTGTGTGTGTGTGTGTGTGTGTGTGTGTGTGTGTGTGTGTGTGTGTGTGTGTGTGTTATCCTGCATTTGATGAAAGAGAAAAAGTGCAGGGAGTTTCACTTTTGAAAGCCTCTACAGTATACTGTGCTTCTTCATGCAGACAATGTAGTCTTTCCTAAGTTTGGAGAGCATGCTGCATGAATTTTAATCCATCTCCAAAGATCCAGCTTTCTCAAATTTCATAAAAATATTCTGGTGACTTTTCCTTATATCCAAAGAATAAACTACCCAGCCTGGCATAGACTGCAGCTCTGTGATGTAGAGTAGGGTATAAAAACACAAGGCAGTTGTATACACAGTACATAAATCCAAACTAGCACACAGCCCTTTGCTCCATTCAGCAGTGGAGTCATTCTGTACTGTACACAGACTTGTTTTTTTATTACAAGGTGGAGAAAAACGCAGTGCTTTATGCTGACCCAGGTCTGATCAGAAATGATGTATAGCAGGCGCAACTAGCAGAGAACTATAATCGCCTGCCCCGGGCTTTTAGTACTGTTTCTCCCTTTCAATTCGGAGGTCAATTACTGGCAGGTTAAAGACATCATTAAAGTGGTGTTTTCTGAAGTGCCTCTTGCTCCCCGTCAAAATAACTTATGATGCTTTGACAGGATTGATTTTAAATGGGGGCCAGCAGCGAGCCCGGAAAGCCACGGCACAGGCATCTATTTTCATTATGCATGACGTTGCGTCTCCAACAAATCTTTCTCTCTCCTTGGAGTCAATGTTGGTGATTTGTCATTGTGGCTTTTTTCTTCCTGTTTTCTTGCAGACATTTTTCACAATCCAGAGGCTCATTGGTGGACTAGGCAGGAATTCAGCTGGCACAGAATCTTTGATTTAGATGAAGGTTTCCTGCCCAATTATCTGTTGAGTGTGTGTGTTTGTGTGTTTGTGTGTTTGTGTTTGTGTGTGTGTGCGAGTGTATGTGTGCGTGTGCGTGTGTGTTTGTTTGTGTGTGTGCACGCACACTCACTTGAATTGTTCGGTGTGTATGTGTGTTAGTGTGTGCCCATCAAGCGGCAAACTCCGGTCTCAAATGATGAAGCCAATGCGGAAGTGATATAAACTGCAATACATCGAAAATCCGCTTGAGGCTGGCTGCAGAAACACCGGAAACCACATAGATATGAATGGGAAAAAGACGATCTTTGCAGCATTAATAAACATGTTTACAGCCTGGTTCAAAAAACGGCTTCGCCCTACAACGCTAATCTCTCTAATGGCACACACTGTACGGGGGGTGAATTTTTTTCTAACATGACGGTTAAGAAGATATTAAGATTACGAGTTTTGCCCAAATAAGGACATGACTGACGTGACTCCCGGTCGGGAACACACAGCCATTGGCTAAGAGACTCACACTACGTCACACCCTGCCTAGTTGAGTTCCGCATTACCAATATGGCTGCTGCCGTCGATTTGCTTCAAAATAGCTCTTAGGAACAGATGGGTGATGTCACGGATACTACGTCCATATTTTATACAGTCTATGGTGCCCATGTGTGCAGCTATCTACGCCTGCAGAAATTTGCCAAGTCATTAAAGGCCTATCTGTATGTGTACCTATCTGTGCAGCAGTGACAATGGTTACAGTGACAGTCTAACTCATAATCTGTACATCTTCACTGGGTCAGCCACCATTGGAAAATCATGTTTATTAAGGTTGTCCGGGCAGGTGTCATATCCTCATTTCTACCCCTCCATTTCTGTTTGTTGCTAACTTGACGTAAACAAGATGGAACTGCTGATTGGCTGCCTCTAAGCAGCAAGCTAATTCGCCAGTCAGCTGGACATATCCTGTCTTTCTCTCATCCAAAAAGAAACTGATTGCTGTCACATTTATGTCTGGGCTGGACGATGTAAAGCATGCCTCCTCTAAAAGCTAACTATGCTCTGGACACCATGTATCATTGATCACTGAGGTTCAGCACATATTATAAAGCCCTCACTCATCACTGTGTGCTTTATGAACACGTCGGTTGTAGTGGTGGGTGTATCGATTCTGTGGTATCGATATATCGATATTTACACGCTACTCATTTGAGTATCGATTACTGTAATAAAATATCAATACTAATTAATAAATGTGAAATAAAAGTGCATGTGTCATTTCTGATTCTTTTAGGGTAACTTACTCCAAAATCTTGTACCGGCAAATTTAGAGACATCATGATCACAGTGTCATTTTAACAGTAGTCATGGGGAAGAGGCTGTTTTAAGCTTTCCACTCAGATAATTTCAATAGAGGATGTTAATTATTTATTATTTATGTGTGTTTCTAAATTGTATTTCATTGTTTAAAAAAGGCCACCAAAGCATATTTGCATATTAAAGTTTTTAAATCAACAGTATTTGTCATGGGACTTGTCTTTCAAGGGTTGCATTTTATTAAAAAAAAAGAAATCACTGAAAGTATCGGTATCGGGTATCGAATAAATTGCCAGAAAGTAATCGGTAATCGGTATCGTATTGAATCAAAAAAGTGTGGTATCGCCCAGCACTAGTCAGTTGGTCTTAATGAGCTTTATTTCTTGTCTTATCATCTCAGAGAGCAGGTCAGAAAGAATGAAGTTATAGCATGTTGACCCATTATATTATGGTTCCTTGAACCCTTGAAATGTTGATTCATCAGACTACAGGAAAGTTTTTCTCACTTTGCCTCAGTACATCTGAAATGAGCTCAGGACTAGAGAAGTTAACAGGGTTTCCCGATCATGTTTATATATGTTTTCCTCTTTGCAGGGTGCAGTTTTATCCTGTATTTGTGGATGCAGTGATAAACCATGCTCACACACAATGATTTATGGAAGTGAGTTTTAAGAGGTTTCTCCAGATTTTCAGTGTTTTAATTATATTATGTACTGTTGAGTACCTCTTTCATTTTTATTTCTTAAAGACTCAACCTCTCTTTCTGCCCTTTTAAAACCAAGTCATAACACGACTTGGTGATGTTCCTCAATCCTTTTTTTCTGCAATAAACAACTCTTTCCGTGTTTTGCTTTCCCTGATCCAACTTTTTCGAATTGTGTTGCAGGCATCAAATTTAAAATGAGTATGTATTTTTCAAATATGGTTTTGCAATAAAAAAGCGTTTTAAATAATTTGCAAATCATCAAATTTCATTTTTATCAATGTTTTATACGGCATCCCAACTTTTTTAAAATTGGGTTGGTATTGCTGCTCATTGTTTGTAAGAAACTTTGTTATCTATAGTGCTGCCTGTCTTGACCAGGACACTCTGGTCACTAACCTGTTGAAATGCATTTTCTTGATTATTGGAGCCCTGCATTGTGTGAGCCGTCTTTTGGTTTGTGATATTTAAAGGTTAAATAAATAAAACGTATCTTCAGCTCTCCTCAAAAATAAAAATGATCCCACCTGGGAAAGAGCCTTTGATCTTAAGGCTCTGGTTTGACCCTCCAGCAATATGAGTTGTCAATATAAAGGTATCAAACACCAAGAGTATACAGCAAGCGGCAAGCCTAAGCAGATCAAAGTTGACATTAAGTATTTTTTTTGTATTGCTAATCTAATTCAATTTATCACACATTTAGACTGATGAGGAACTATTAGGATAACCATCTCTGAGAGACTTCAGTCCTAAAAATTGAGTTTTTCTTCTCTTTGTGCAGGACAGATGGAAACGGTCCTTATTAAAAATGGCCATGCGTGGCGGTGCATGCTGGGAGCTGGTCCGATGGCAACCATTGATCCCTGACACCGGCAATATAGAATAGGGCTTAATGAATTCACTGAACAAAGTGACTGAGATTAGAGAGAAAAAGAAGGGAGAGAAACACAGAGACAGTAAGAGAGAGATAAAAAATGGAAAGAAAGAGGGGGGGTCCGGGAGGTTTATGGGAGCAGGAAGGATGAGGCTATTAAAGAGAGGGATGAAATGGCATTGTTCCCCTTTTCCTTTTGGGAGTTTGTGTGTCTTTGTGAAGCTATGCCAGATCGCTGAGCCCGAACCGTGTGCTGCTGAGGCAAGAATGTGTGTATGTGTGTGTGTATATGGAAAAGATAGCAAGGGAGAGAGGCAGAGAAAGTTGGTGCTAAAATGTGAAATTTCTGAGGGGAGAATAATTCCTCTTTGTGTGAATGTGTCAGAGGACAACCTTAATTATAATTGCATAGCAGCTCAAAGCAGGAACTCGAGCCAAGCCAGAGCCAAGCCATGCTGAACTAGACTAAACCAAGCTTGGACCCACTCCGCTCAACATGCTTTGCGCTTTAAGCCCTGTCTAATTGGGCCAAAGGCAAGCGAAAGCCCCTTCCCAGCTGTGACGGGCACTGGACTGGGAAAAAAAGAGGGATGGCGATAAAAAAGGAGGAAGAGAGCGCAAGAGAGAGACAGAGGGAGATTACTTTTCAACCCCCATTGGATCAATACCATTTTGTACTCTCCCCTTTTTGACACTCTCTCCATTCTGCATGCACAACCTATTTTATTGGCTCTGCTTGTAGGGAACCCCAGATGTTGCCTTCGCCTGGCTGCTCTCTCTGAGTATGAAAGCGATGTCTAGAGACTATCAACAACCAAGCAGTCTGGCCAACTAAATAGGAGGCCCGTGTAGAGAGGCCTGCACTGCTTATTGCAGCTTGTATTTCTGCCAGTCTGTCAATTTAAAGATAGGGATTGAATGTCTCAAGTCCAACTCGCAGCTGTTTTTAGCAGCAGGGGGCCCCCTAGCCTTGCCACTAGGATGAGTATCGGATGCAAAATAATTGCATGTCTGCCCTGCAGAGGCATGGATTTCATCATCTGTTAGCTGCTCTTGGCTCTCTTTCTCATCTTTTTTTTCGACCCTGATTTGTGATCTCTGTGTTCTTGCTATAGGGAGCCTATGATATATTATGCGGTGGGACCATATGCAATACCTACATTCCTCTTAAACAAGGTTGTCTCTCAGGCAGGGAGCTGGTTGCATCATAAAGCAGTGTTTGTTGCTAACTCTAACATTTAAAAAAATAAAAGGGAGAAAACACAACACTCAGATTCAGAAGACACGCAGAGGCAGTGTTGTTACTGATGATTGCATGATCTTGGTGCATTTAAGTAAGTGGATGTACATTATTTGCAAGTGGCCGGCGTGTGTGTGTGTGTGTGTGTGTGTGTGTGTGTGTGTGTGTGTGTGTGTGTGTGTGTGTGTGTGTGTGTGTGTGTGTGTGTGAGACTGGGATGGGCGGGCAGTGCCCTCAAGGCTAATCTCCAGCATGCAGACAGCCAAACACACACTAGACACACACACATGCACATATGTATTCACCGCAGGCCCCCCTGCTTCTCACTGGCTGAGTGACAGCATGACTACTGCATGCAGTCTCTCCATTATTCAACAGCATTAGAGAGAAAGAGGAGCGAGCAAAGATGAAGAGCAACAGAAAGAGAGCGAGAGGAGGAGAAGAATAGGCTGGTTGTGCTCACACATGATTTTGGATGCCAGAGACTGTTTTGAAAAATAATGGAGGAATCTGTCTATGTAGGCTGAAGATGCAATGAAAAAAAAAGAGACAAATGAGGGAGGAGGACTACAAGCAAGAGCAGACGATGATGAAAAGAAAGGAACATAGACAGACAGAGCAAAACAATTTACAAGGAGGAGACGGATCAGTCACAAATTAGAAAGCATGCAATATTAGGGTCATGAAGGTCTGCTGTGAATAAGAAAGACAAAGCAACAACTGAATTAGTGTTCGTGTGTGTGTGTGTGTGTGCGTGTGCGTGTGCGTGTGCATTTGCTTCTGATCTACTCATTAACTTCATGTGTTTCTGCCGAATTTGCGCTATCTCTGACCTCAGCTCTGTGTATATTTCAGATAACAGACAAGACCTGAAGATATTGTATATGATGAGAATGAGGCTGTTTTTACGGCACTTGATATCCTGTCTCAAATGAAAGATAAGCTGGGGTGATATCCTTCTTTGTTGCTGATCTGGATGATTAAAAGGTTGTTTTTGATAAGGTGACTGTAGATAAACCTTCGCATATCCACCTTAGGGGCAAAATTGTTGGTGTATTTATAATCATTGCTGTAATCTTGGTTCCTTTGCAAGTAGCTCATAAAATGAAGCAGAGATTTGGAATCTAACAGTCGGAAGAAGCATCCCTCAAACTGTCAAAGCTACTGTCAAGAAATGGGTGCACAATATGATCTTAAAGACCTCCTTGCTCCAAGACTTGCCTTGGTCACAGATGAAAATTCATGGTTTACTAGTAGGTCTGATAATGTCTGAGATTATACCTTGGACATCCTACTTTTTTATCTACCTGTGCAAAAGCACAGTGCTGGGCTCCCCTCCAGGGTTTGGGGAGGGAGGATATCTTGGCAGGCTGTTTAGAATTGGACACTACTTTGATGGTGTAGACAGTAGATAAGGACTTCAAAACCATGTTATCAGGGCATGCTGCAGCTGTCCATCTTCGATCAGAGGATTTGAAAGCAGATAAGAAGCTTGGTAAAGACGCCAGTGGACACAGGAGGCATCAAATTTCCTTTATGGATTTGTATATTTTTGGTGTTGAGCATTCAAGCTATCAACACATGAAATTAAAGACACACTATGTTTTTTCAGTGCTTTTGCTGACTGCTTCAATACATGATATACAGTTTTTTGTATGTTTGTCATACTGATGCAACTGGTTTTCATTCATTTTCACATCATTCAAGGTAAACTCAAGGAGCTTGCTTGAGTTGACCCGTCCATCACAGAGAACACCAAGTAAAAGAAAATGGTTTGGCTAGGTGACTCACAACAAAGCCCACCAACACTCAATGAGTAAGAGACCGAAGGTGGTCCATATCACCAAGGTTATTATAGTTAACGAAAACTAACGAAATAACGAAAACGAGAGGTGAAAAAACATTTTCGTTAACTGAAATAAAAATAAAAACGAGGCTTCACAAAAAAACGAAAACTAACTGAAACTGTATTGTGAGTTTACAAAACTAACTAAAATAAACTAAAATGATAGAGAAAATGTCTTTAGTTTTCGTCTTAAACTCAGTATTTTGAGTGGATATGTAATAAAGTCAGAGACTGATCGGGTGGACGTCTCTGCTCTGCTCTCTGCTCTCTGCATCTGCGCGGGAGCGCGCCGAACGGAGCCTGCAGCTGACGGGCGCGCGCACTCACAGCGAGGCAGAACTGCAGGGGGATTAAATTGAGACGAACTCTCTCGCTCCGACTACCTGCCCTGTTTATAACCGTTCCAGTGTGTGTGAATGCCCAACAAGTAAGTATAATGAGACGGAGAACTGACTTTTCCTGTCCATAGGCATTCACGTGTGTTAAAACTCCCGAGAGAGCAAATAGACGCCATGAGTGCATGCGTCATCTCATATTATGAATCACCCATATGATCCTGTTCTGTTCATTTATCATTATAAGTGTTAATGGTTAATTGGTGGCAGTGGTATTAGAGTGATATGATTATTAGTATACTTGTAGTGGTAGCATCTGAATCATTATCTCTGTATCAATGATTATTGTTTATTGTTTATTGCTTATTTTATTGTTAAGGATGTATCAGTGAGTCACCATATTATTTAACACTATAGAGGGTCAGTAATGCTAGCCTAAGTGTCCATATTGTGACCATCACCCTTATGTTTGTGTATTTATTTGATGTGTTGGCCTCTGTGGCCTCATTGGGTCTGCTGAACTGTTGTGCTGTAAGGAGAATATTCACTAAACGGTTAAAGCTCCCTCCTGTCTCCTGTCCAGTGTGTTCTGATCGACACCCCAGGGAGAGTACTATCCTACAGAGTATCCACCAGTATTCCCTATTTTTTAGGATATGAATTTTTTGTTTGTTTTCTGCCAGTTTCACTTCATTTGGCTCATTCGCACAAGCAGGCACGCCTCCACACTTTGCCTGCAGAGCGTTAATGGCAGCGAAAGTCAGGAGAAAGCGGCAGAGCCCCATTTGGGATTACTTTGAATATGACTGTCTCTGATAGGAGTAAGTGCCTTGCAATGGAAGGTGATAAAATATGTTGAAAATATGTTTCTCAAGGGGGAAAATCCCACTAATCTTAAAGTCCATTTGAAAAGCTCACACAAGACGGCTAACCTAGCATACCTTGTCAAGGCAAGAGAGAGCGGCCAGGCCCCTTACCCTGAAACAGAAGCTAACCCCCGGCCAGGCACACAGGCAAAAAAGACTAAAACTAATACTGAAACTAATAAAAACTAAACTAAAACTAAGCATTTTCAAAAAATAGAAACTAAACTAAACTAGCAAACCCGCTTCAAAAACTAATTAAAACTAAACTGAAATTGAAAACAAAAAGTCAAAACGAAATAAAAATAAAAACTAATGAAAAGTGCAAAACTATAATAACCTTGCATATCACGCCACTTGAATTTTAACAACAGGATCTTTAAAACCAATGACACAATTTTTTTGTGTAGGGAGTGGTCTGGTTTCCATTTGTAGTCTGAATTTTCTCCATCACTAGTGTTCAGCAGCCATTGTATGTATGAAAACAGTCACTGAGAAGGCCAAAAGGGGCAAAAAACAACCCTCTTTAATGCTCTCAATGGCGGTCATCTGACAATGATGTAGCTTTGATTAATCTCTACAAACACTTATCTGCTTGGGAATGCAACTAACAATATGCTCTTGGACATTTTTTCTCAACTCTGACTACATTTTCCCTTTTCCAGTTGCTAGCCAGTCTGTAAACAATGGCTAAATATGCATTGAAAAACTACACTGCCGGCTGCACTAGAGGCCCTGAAAGGTTGGCTACCACTCCCAGTGGCCGTATCATCACCAGACCACAGCTAACAATTCTGCTATTTTGGCTCCATAAGTAAAACATCTGAATATCTCATCCAACTGAATGAACACAACTCAATCTACTCATGCTTATGTCACTATTGGATTATGAGGGACAGTTTCCAACAACAAATGGAGCCAATTACAGTCCTACAAATGTCAGAGAATTGTGCCATAATGTCATGGGTCATAAACGGTCCTGTTCAGTCGAGGATAATGTTTCACTGTTAGAACCATGTTAGCTATTTGTGCAATATCTCAGTTTCCCTCACATCAATGAGAACAATTTCTTGAAGCAAGTATTATTATTTCTGAATCAATATGGCAATGTACTTAAATTCTTGCATATAATCTGGATTTGCCAAATGTAGCGTTATCTGATCATTTTGTCCATTACATGTAGGAGCCCTTTTTCAGTCAGGGCTCCTACACTCTTGAACAGCCTGCCAGAGGAGATCAGACTTGCAGAAGCAGTCCCTTGTTTCATGTCAATATTCAAGACACATTTTTACAAAAATGCTTTTATTGTGTGATTTTATTATATTTTAACTCTGTTTTTAAGGGTCTGTTTTATAAGCTTGCATGCTTTTTAGTTTTTATTTCATTTTATTTTTTATCACTCCATTTTGCTTTGCACTTCTTCTTGTTTTTATTGCCCACTGTGAAGCACTTTGTTACCTTTATTTAAAAGTGCTATATAAATATTATTTAGTATTATTATTATTACTATTATTATTATTATTATTATTATTATTATTATTATTATTATTATTATTACAATTTGGTTACCTTTTCTAGGAAATCAAAGTTTTTCAATATCAAAAAGTCAATCAACATATTAAGATAACATATATCATTACAGGATTTCTATTTATAATGGCCACCCAATAAAGTGATGAAGCGAAAACATACATTGATTTGAAAAACTCATTTGCCTATAGCAGTGACAAAACTTGTGTCCCTTGTAATGTATGAAATAAACTAGGCAAGTCTGAATAGTCCGCTAATTGATTTTCCTACTGTATGGAAATGAATGAATATATACAGCTGCATGGAAAGCTAGAAAGAGTCATCTCTGAAGCCGGCAGTGAGCTGTTATACATCAAATCATTATGCACAACTAGAGCATGCAAGTGAAAGCTGGTATAGTTTGAAAGCATGTGATAAGTCTTAGAACAGATAATATGTTGCCTGCAGACATACTTTTTGTTTAAAAGACCTGAATGTGTGCTATACTTAGGATGTGAAGTTTGATTGTGCTAAGACTTGCTCTATTTTCCCCTTGTGTATCTTCACCCATCATCATTCCTCTCCCATTTAGCTCTATAAAACAACCACAAACCATCTCTGCTCAACAATGTTAGCCCAAAATAGGCTTTTGTGTCTGTGAAAGGCCAGTCTGTAATTGTGCATAATTGAGAACACTGTACACAATACATTTGTGTGATTTCATATTAGTCCCCTTGAATACACAAAGCACCAAGTCTGAGTGGTTTAGATTGGATCGCAACAATAAGCCCCTCTCTACAGCGCTGTAATTATGCAAATGCAATGCATGTTTCAATCAAACCGTGTACATAAAGCGCACTTGTAATGATTTGAATTAATCACAAGGCATTTAAGAAACTTAGCAGAAGTGATTGAGTGCAGTGAGGAATAGTTTGGGTGATGTTATGAGGCTGAACTTGGCGGCTTAATCAAAGAAACAAAACAATGTAGCAAAATTAGTTAACAGGCAATTCATCCATCTCTTCTGCCAGATTGCACCTTATCATCTTATCTAATAACAACTTAGATGCATAAGGAGATAAGCGGTTAAGCTTTGTTAGAGTGGAACATAAACATTTCACTGACTTGACTCCTATTCTTTCTGCAGAAACACACAGCAATACAAATGTCTAGATCCTCTGCACATTTTAAAGCATTGCCAACAAGTGCTGATGACAGCTAGCTAAAAAGCACATCAGCAAAGCGTTGAACCCAGTCATGCACAAGCTGTTCAGTCAAGACGAGCAAGCTGTTGTCCCCACTCAGACAGAAAAGACAGTTTTCTCAGAGGAACACACGTCTTCACCTGCGTCTGCAGCAGCCACGATGATGAGCCTTGATTTTAATGCCCAGTGTGTGGCTAAAGCTAATAGGGCTGCCCACAGGGACCACAGCAACAAAGCTAATGCTAATAGCTTTGCATTAATATTAATTTATGTTTATACTGTTATTTATGTCTGTGTTAATGGTGGAGGAAACCAGCTGTTCAGCTCAGCAGCGTGTGATTTGGATTGTATAATTGATCAAATATAGAGTAACCTGCACTGCCTTTCAGGAGTTGGGCAGTGATCTGGGCTTGCAATCTGCCGGCCACTTGGAGGCAGAAGAGACGAGTCAAAATCAGAGAAATTATTATAGCCTTCAAATTAATCGAGCTTTCTTAATCGAGCTCTTTCATTAATATTGTTTTTTTTTTAAAGAAATAGTTTGTTAAACACACAAGCAGCGAAGCCACTGTTCATTTGAAGTCTTGCCTGTTTCGACCTGTGTCGAATGGTAGTTAAAAATGTTCTTTATATCTCAATTTTAGCTTCTGCCCCTCTCAGTAGAAATGTTTGGTTCTTGAGCTGCACATTACTCAACTAAGTTCACCAGTTAGTCACCATTTTTTTACAATTTTTTGCAGTGTGTGCTTCTTGGTAGATAGTGTACAAAGGGGTTCTTGGCTCGTTTACGAACAAAGATAACACTTCTGGATAGACTCTATAAAGAGCAGATAGATAAAACACATAAATGGGGGGGAAATAAAACCAGAACATAAATGTGTGTTATTGAATCGAAAGCTGCAGTGAGGTCCTGAAGGACGAGGATGTTGAGATGGCCAGAGTATGCAGATAGGAGGAGGTCGTTGGTGATTTTGAGGAGGGCTGTTTCGGTGCTGTGATGGGAGCAGAATCCGGATTGAAATGGTTCAAACAGGTCATTGGAGCTGAGGTGGGCTTTGATTTGAGCAGAGACAACAAGTTCCAGAATTTCGGAGGTGGTCAGATTGTTGTAGATTGTGTCATTTGGAGTTTGGAAAAATGAAAGAAAAGAGTTGCATTTGTCGACTGTGAAGTCATTTGTAAATAGTCAGTGACATCAGGAAAACTGTTCAGTGTATTGAATGATTGTAGTTAGTAACTGTGATCCGGGTCTGTTTGAGTGAAGTCCATCCATTCTAAAAAGGGAGCGGCGATTCCACAACAGATTCAAATTGTCAATGAAAATCAGGTCATGAGTCCTGCAGGCAGATTGCAGCCAGTAATGGAGAGAGAGAGCTCTGCTGAATTGAGCAGTGTTGGACAGTGGTGCAGTGGGACCAGAGATGAAAACGGACTTGCCAGTTTGCTTTAAAACTTTGGAAAGCTGATTGAAGTGTGTCTTGGTATGCTCAGAATGTTGATGGGCTGTGTCATTAATGCCCACCTCAACAACAAGTCGGCTAATGGAGGTGGGAAGCAAGGGCAAGATGGCCTGGAGTTTTTGTGAGATGCCTGGGACCGTGGCGCCTGGCAGGCAGAGGGTGGTTGCATTAAAGAGGGAATTCGTAAAAAGAAATATTAAAACCCAATTTACTAATAAAATATGAAAAGTATTGTAGATGCATACGTTTTAGATTGTTAAATGTATGCCACGTTCTTCTCTGTCAGATTTAATTTGTCACTTAAGATTATTTTCTTTTTATGTCATAAGATTAATTGACAATGTATTCAATTATTTTTAGGATTTTTGACCAACACATACAGGTATGTTTTGAAAAAACAGCCTGAGATGGGTTTCTTCACAACATCTCAGTCTGGGAAACATCCTCTGAGGATAGACTGAGCCTGGCAGCTGAATCCTGGGCTAATTAGGTACCTCTAGGAGTGGTATCAATGAAGTGAATCACTAACACTAAAGAGCTCTACCAGGAGACTATTTTCAACCCTTTAAAAGGGAGCATTATTCTGAAGGTGCATGGCTTATGCGTTTCCTCAGAATTATTCAGCTTGGATTGAAGGGGGTTGACAACATTTCCAGATCAGAGGCCAAGAATTTCAGGCAAAGGATTAAAATAAATTTAACTCAGTGTTTCAGAGAGGAAGAGCACTGTCAGTCACATACTGCACAGTTTGCATGACATGATTTCTGCCCCGAACAGATTCTTTTTAGCCTTGTAAGATGAGTAACGCTGAATGCTCCCATAATTTGTGCACTAGGGATTTTCACATTGCCTGTTTTCTTTAAAAATCATACTCAACTTGCTGACTTCAGAACCCCCCTTACAGCTGACAGCAGAAAGCTGTTTTAGTGATAAACCCCTTTAAAATCCTGGGTTATGCAAAAACATCTGCATAACATATTTGCCTTATGATATCTATTCAAAACCAGTCTAGGCTATAATGTCACGAGGAAATGTTTGAATAACTGAAAATATTCCTGGAGCCTGAGCTGCAGGGTAAAGTTAAAGGTGTAAATCCTGCAATCATTTTGCTATCTTATCTCTCAAGTTTCCCCTCTAACTTGATGTGCTGTCACCTTATATCCAATATTGTATATCATGGTGACACATCACATAAGTACTGATTTCAGATACTGTATGGACAGCATTGGTTTGTCATAATCATTTAATCCTATGTGACTGTAGCAGAGCACAGATTTCTTCCAAGGGCGAAGAAAATTGTCACTTTTCCCTAAAGTTGACAACAGTTGTCAAGCTTTACAGACCTTTTTCCCTGTTTTCATGTCAAGACTTTGAGATATTCACCTTTCTCTTCATGATCAAACACCTTGACTTGAATATTGGCCAAAACTGAGTATCATCAATACCAGCAGGATCAAACTGTACTATATACATACTGTATATCTGTCTGTACTTTTGCAGGCTTTCACCAAGTGGTGGTGTAAAGGGGGGAGGGATTCTTGCCTAAATATAACCTATGTTAAGCTTGAAGTTCTGGGAAGGGCTTAGCTGTTTTAAGTGTCTGAAATAGTGTGGGTGTTGGTTAAAGGTTGCAAGCAAACGGTAACCTCCGCTCTCAAACTATGAAGCCCATGTGTAAGTGTTATAAACTGCAATTCATCAAGAATCCGCTTGAGGCTGGCTGCAGAAACACCGGAAAACCACATAGAGACCAATTCAAAAAAGACGATCTTTGCAGCAGAAATAAACATGTTTACAGCCTGGTTCAGAAAACGGCTTGGGTCTACGTAGCTAATTTCTACACTGTACGGGGGTGAATTTCTACTAACGCAACGGTTCAGAAGATATTAAGATTATGAGTTTTTGCCCAAATAAGGACATGACTGACTTGACTCCCGCACAGGAACACAAAGCTGTTGGCTAAGAGGCTCACACTCTGCCTCTTTACGTCACACTCTGCCTGGTTGAGTTCCGCATTCCCTATATGGCTGCCGCCGTCGATTGGCTTCAATACAGCGCTCAGGAACAGATCGGTGACATCACGGATACTACATCCATTATTTATACAGTCTATGGTTGCAAGTGTCCAAAACTCAAAGTTTGTCTTCATGCCTCTGTTTTTCTGTGGTTGTCAGGTGATGTAAATACACCACATTTTAAAGAAATGAACAGTTAACCAGACCCATGCCTCAGCTCCATAGAGTGTTCAAAGGTGGCCATAATTTTACTACACTCGTTTGTGCCCCCCAGGCTTCTGCCTTGGTCAGGTAACTAGAAACTATTAATTCCATTTACTGCAATTAAAGCTTATATAAATATTGGTATTGGTATCAAAAGGACTTGTGTGAAAATTCAAACCTATGAAAGGTTAATAATGCTGATCCAACTGCTGAAACACAGTGAAATCATTTTATAATGAAAATATGTCAACTTCTGTTGAGTGATTTAAGATTAACAATGCATTAATGAGTTCTTTGATAGCCATCTTCATGGCTCTCTGCATGTCTCTGACTCTGTTCTCAATAAAAACCCAGCTACGCCATTTCAATCTTGACTCCTTCCGTCGCTGAAATCCTGGGGCGCTTTGATTGGGTAACACACAAACACTAGAGTCTCAACCCCTGATGTGTAATTTATGGGAAATGCTGAAATCCTTTATGCACTCAGGTGTCTCACTGTGTGTACTAATCAAAAGATGTGCGCTGACAGAACGGAGCAGCTGACGAGGCACTTGATGTTTTGTCACTTGGAGTGGCACAGGGAGGAATGTAGGAATGCTGTACGATTCATCATTTAGGTGCTTTTGTCAAAAGGAAAATAGAAAAAAAGTGAGTGGGAGCTGAGATCCAGAAATATAGAAAGCGTGCGTGCGTGCGTGCGTGCGTGCGTGTGTGTGTGTGTGTTATGTAAGCAACATTATCCAAAGAGCCAAACAGAGTCAAAGTTTGGGAAGTTTTCTCATTGAGTGTGAGATGGTGATTGACAGGTTAATGGGTGTTTCTACGGTGTTTGACGAAGCTGATGGTCAGACATAGATGTGCTCATGAATGCCCTCATGAGTCACCCGCTCTAACAAAAAGCAACGATGATGACTCATTGATTTCCTACGGTACATGAATCAAGGACAATCATTTGGCTGGTTTCGCTTTTAATTAAGAGTCAGATGAAGTGTTTCCAGTCACGGTGGGAGAAAATGGAAAATGAGATGAGAGGAAGTAAGAGCAAAGGTAAAGCTTTCTGTGTGTCTTATTAATCTTCACAGAGTTCACAATGCACTATCTAATTTCACCTGCCTTGCTTGAACATAAATCAGGAATTTAATAGTACAATTCTATAACCTGACATTTACAAATGTGTACTGAGATTAAAAAAACTTTATTCAGGTTTGAAAATAGATAACAGATTTTCTGCTTTTCCCTGTCCTTCCACACCCTTTAATTCAGAATCCAGCTATCTGTGAAAACTCATTTTTACATATAGGCAGATACTTTCAAATGTCGACAAGAATTATCAAAAAGGAAAGGGGCACGTGGCTCACACTTCCACATGCCAAATATTCCCGGAAATAAGAAATATGGTATATAACGAACTTCAACTACTGTTTGACATTTCTTTTTACTTTCAAACGATATAGAGAAGGCACAGCTAGAAAGAGATGCTTCACTGTCACAAATCTTACACTGACCAAGCACATCAGCTCAAACTTAAGAACAATTTGTTGCATTTTGGGCAACTTATGGGCAGAGGGACAAGCTGTGTTAGCATAGGCAGCATACAGTATCTCTTATGAAACAAAACTACAGGAAAAACTGCAGGAGAGAGTGAGTAAGTTTCTGAAAAAGGAATTGAAGGTTTGCCCATTACCAGAGCTAGCTGAAGGCCTCAGAGACCAACATAGAGGCTACATATTGTTGTTCATTTTAAGACATATGGCTTGACAAAAAATAACAAGGGGCTATTTTCATTTTTATAGTATTAACAATGACGGCAGTACTGCAAGTGGAGTTATTAGAAATGCAGCACTTCCTAGATCACAACCCCATTTCAACCATTATGATTTATACTGAAATGATGCACAAAGTTATGTGTACATTAACTTATTAAATTTGGCTGTTTGTTCAGTGACCTAACGTTTCAAGTATCACGCTTGTGGTTCTTGCAACATGCAGGGCTGCACAGGCTGGACAGAATATTAAAGAGGAAAAAGCCAAAGGGGTGTGCTGTTAGCCCAGGCAAATATTGCAGGTAAACTTTTGATGTCCAAAACGCACCTTCAGTTTCTGCTAATGATGACAAAGAGAACGTAACTGAGATCCTCAAGACTTTGGCCAAATGTGCCTGTTTATGTATGTCTGGGAAACACTGTATAAAAACACATTGGCTGAAATATCTTTGAACTCACTGGCATTTCTTGAACTCCTTATCATGACAATTTACACAATCCTAAACCCAGCAACGAGAAGACTCCATTACCATTACTAACGCCCCCAACCTTCCTTTTAAATTACATTTCTTTTATTATAGACATACCTGGGGGATAGTATTGACTCTGGTTTGACTCAAGCCTGCTAAGAGATACAGTATTTACCCTCGCAGACACAAACAGATGAGCTCATGCAGAAGTATTTCATTAGAGAAGCGGATGTGAATCTTTCAGTTTGTCCAAGTATTCTTAATACCGGCTGCTCTGGAATCAATGGGACTAATAAATAGCAGCTTACAGAGCCTGACCTCCAGGTCTGAGCTGATGAGTGCATTTGTCTGCGCGAGGAGGCAGACAAAGGGGAAACTAATCTCACTATCATCATCAGACAGAGGAAATGAAGAAAGACGACCATGGGTATTTTGGTCATTATTTACACCAACTCCAAATAAAGACAGAGAGATGAATGCTGCCATGGTACAGTGATTGTAGATAATGCAGCGTTTTCTTTTCATGCTCAATCATGTCAGTGGCAATATATTACAACGACAGTGTTTTCATAGCGAAGATAATGAAATCAACGCAGTATATCCTTAGTAAATGTTCAAATAAAAATTGGCTGTATCCCCAGTCTCTCTATAAAGCTCTCCAAGGTGACATCAGAGTAATTTGTTTGAAGATGAGCCAAAAATCTGATTCAGCCAAAAGCAGCAGACACTCTATAATCCAGGTGGATCATTTCCCTGAAGGAGCATCATTTAGTTTTAGCCGAAACACTATCTTTTCACAGTTTCACGTGATTTGTTCCTGTTAGTCAGGTTTAAATTTGCATCATCGATACTCCAAGTGAGCTCTGTACAAACATTTAAAAGCATAGTCCGATAGCTGTAACTGATAGAAACTTTTGTGCCAAAGTCACTGATATCCTCCAGTGAGAGACAAAAATGTGATCATTCTGGTCCACCCCAGAAGACAGTACACAACCTGGCTAACAAGCCTGAGTTGTTTTACTCTATAGCTCTTATTCTGTTCTCTGCCTCCTACTATGCCCTGTTCTACTCTGTAATAATAGAAACATTGGCACAGTTCATTTTTTTATATTACTAGATGCATTTCTAAAAAAGTGTTGTATTACTCAGATATGACAAAAGAAATCATACTTTTAGTAGCCTGGTCGTTCATTGTATTATGCAGTTCTCTTTTTAGTTTTATCTAGCTATTATGCAAATATTTACTGAAGACTCCTCACCAGCATACTGAAATTAAATATGGATCTGTAGACTACCTGTGACTGCAGATGTAAATTAGCTTTAAGCTAACTCTGGTACAATGCATCAGATGGTGACATTTATGTTAAATATTGTACATGGTCCCTTTACAAATAAAATGAATAAAAAAATAAAAATAAAAATAAAAAGGTCTCTTGTGGTGACAAACCACCAGGCATTATCTTGAGTTATCAGTCTCCTTACTCTGAGGAGTTTTTTTTTACTCATTAGCAACATTTTGGACTCAGGCAACTAAAGGCAAAAGCACATTTTTGTTCCTTCTTTAAAGTTGGCAGCTTACTATATTGCAGTGTGACTAATTCACTGAAATAAAATGCATTTTTGTTGCGCAAAGCATGCAGGGATTCATAGCAATGTGGACCAGGAAGACTCTTTTTTTAATAAAGCTTCTCTAGCTTTTAACTGTTGCATGAATACATCTTGTGGAAAATGAAAAGACTCACGACTCCAGACTCAAGACAACAAGTGACCAGCACTCAAGGTTAGATTTCAGATGGTCTCATTTTGATTTTCACATTAGAAAGATACTGCTGCAAAAGACAGATTAAACCCTCCAGGCCTGGTCGATTCACTGACGCCAACAGCTGGATCACAAACTGAGAGAATTTCTCTTACCTCTCAGATCTCCATCTCTAGTCTCAAACATTTGAAGTTCTATTACATGTTCCCTCTCCACTGGTTGAAGTTCATATGTATTTCCAACACCTGCCAGCTTACATCCCCAGCCACTACTGTAGCCTTCCTGTTTCATCACCAGCCCTCAGAAAAGCCGCACATCTGCCCTCAGGTACTTCTTACCTTCAGTCAGCCACCCCAAGCTCCGCTGAGATCAATTCATCTCTGTGAGTAATCAAGTGTTTGCCCAGGAATGACTTCAGTGATTGGGATGCATTTTGAAAGATAAATCAATTTTCAGAAAGTTTAATATTTAAGAGAAGAGAGATGATGCTGAATAATACATTGGGTTATTTAGAGTTAGACACAGAGGGAGAGTCTGGTCTGGCTTGCAGCCAGAGGATATGAGAGCTCTAAAACAGTCTGCTAATGAAAAGGAGAGATATTCCTTTGGCCTCTCATTTGAATTTCTTAACTCGGGAACAGGCTCTGTTGCTTCAAGCACATGCACTATCTCTTTTTCTTCATCACAAAGACCCACACTTGCATATTAGCCAGACTGCAGCCCGACACACTTTATTTTTGGAACGTCTTTTTTTAAAGTTTGGCTTCTCCAAAGCATTTTTCTAAATTAACTGACGGCCAATGGGGCTGCACTCTATACAGTGGTAAGCTCTGCTCCTTGCTTGTTCTCACAGCAAGGAGGTTCCTGTGCTACTCCTGGTTAGATCCACCATCCAAAAAAAGGGTCATCAGCTAAAGACTCTAAATTACCAGTAGGTGTGAGAGAAGTATGACTGATGCTTGTCTTTATGTGAGCCCTGTGAAGACTAGTGACCAGTCCAGGGTGTACTCTTGCATAAAAGCTGGAATCAGCTCCAGTCCCTTGCAAACCCAGATGGCATAAGCACTGAATTATGTACAACTTTTTTATGGATGGATGGATGGATGGATGGATGGATGGATGGACCAAATAATGACTGAACTTGGACTTTGTATTTGATAAGGTATTTCTTACATTCTTTACATTTTGACTCACTGATCAGGAAAACCAGCCTTTCATATTTTTTATGATTTTTTTTAACCATGTCTCTTTCAATTACTGTTCACTAATAGTTTGTTTTTCCACTTTACATATTTTATTTTGGAAATGTATTTCCTGCAAATATGATATTAAGAGGGAATGTTTTATTTTCCCTGGTAGCCAACCTCTACGTTGTTGTATTGAACAGAAATTCTGCATATGTAATGCGAGAATTAAAATGTTTACACCACATAACAACATATGCATAAACAAAGGTAATGGAAAGACTCAATCATCCCCTCCTTCTTCAAACTAGTATGAAAATGTACTTGGCTATATCTCGCATGGTTTCTTTTATGCTCAAAGCTGTAGCTTGTCCATCAGGTTTACTGTCTTCCATGCTAAATTAGCATATAAATAAATAAGCCATGTAACTGTTCCTGTAATCATTGTATGATAAGTGAGAATTAAAGCCGCAAGCGGCGATGAACGGGCCCTCGCACACCTGC
The DNA here is from genome assembly GCF_009762535.1 of Notolabrus celidotus. NCBI lineage: Eukaryota > Metazoa > Chordata > Actinopteri > Labriformes > Labridae > Notolabrus > Notolabrus celidotus. The sequence continues at coordinate 23,782,216 of NC_048272.1, forward strand.
GACCGCCGCCTACGCAAGCCACTGCCACACGTAAACCGCCTCCTGATGTTTGCCACCACACGATGTGAAAACAAGATCTTAGAGTATATGCTGCCTTAGGTGGTGCAAATGCTCCAAGTTTTTGGCAGATTGCCAAGAAAACCTCAAACTTCAGACTCTGCCAAGCCCACAATTTTAGTCTGACCAGAATGCCTTTAATGGTTTTATAATCGTCAATATGTCAGCTATAGAATGTGCCTTGTTTGGACTGAATCAGAGAAGAACTCTAGGAGGAGCTCTCAAAAGCATGCACCCTTATTCGGGCTTCATTCTTCACATTCAGAGCTGTATGTGCGTTTGATGCCACGCCTAAACGCATGCCACGCCCACATTTTTTGTCTGATCAAAATTTGTTCTGATAATTTTTTCTCGTCAAGGCGTCTACTATAGGTTGCCCTTGGTTTGGACTGAATCGGAGAAAAGCTCTAGAAGTTAATAGCGTTAGTATGCACCCTTATTTTTACGCCACTTTTCATGTTCAAAGCTAGGTGGCGCTCTTCCTGTTGAGTTTGGGATATGGGTGCAAGAGGCTTTTTTGTGCGTCCTGATGCCATGAATATGTGTAAAAAATTTTAAGCATGTTGCTCAAAATAACCCCTATGGGGAGGGGTTTTTGAAAACTGTAGGGGGCGCTAGTGAGCACATTTTTTCGACTTTTTGTGCGAAACCCATAAAATGTCGCAATTTTTCCCAGCACTGACGAGTGTGTTGGATGAGGTGAAATTACGTGCATTTTAAAGTCACAAAATTCCATTTTCCGACGGTTTTTTTTTATGCCCCGCCCCAAAGTTTGACACGCCCACATCTTTCGTCTGAATGGAATGCCTTTATTTTGTATTAATCGTCAATGGGTTAACTATAGAATGTGCCTAGTTTGGACTGAATCGGAGAAAAGCTCTAGGAGAAATTAGCAAAAGTATACACCCTTGCACAGACCCATTTTGGCCCATTTTTTCATGTTCAAAGCTAGGTGGCGCTCTTCCTGTTGAGTTTTGAATATGGCAGCCGCTGACTTTTTTGTGCGTCCTGTACGTCGATGCGTAGGGTGTTATTTTTACCTCTAGGGGGCGCTACAGAATTTTTTTTTGCGAGACCTATAATAACTTGCAATTTTTACCAGGCCCGATGAGTGTGCAAAAATATCTGCGCTTTCATTAACGTTCAGGGGTCCAAAACTGCAGTCTCCTATAATAATAACCCTTAGGGTTACAATAGGGCCTTCACCACCAGCGGTGCTCGGGCCCTAATTAAGTACAATTTAAACATTGATGTGCAGTACATCTGTTTGGTATAAAAATCATATGAAGAATATGTGCTCATGCAGTGTCAGAAAAATCAAGTAGGAGGAAACAGTACACAAATGGAACAGAGAATATAACGGTGTAATTGTCTGATTTGCAAAGCTCCCTATCTCTCTGAAAAGCATCTTGTCATGTGAATAGAGCTTGGTTTGGTTTCCCAGCATGTATCTCTCGCCTCATTTCAGTCCTTTTACTTTATCTCTTTGCTGATCCCACTGTGCAATCAGATATGCAACAGTTACTGTTTCCTTTGACAAAAACATGTTTTGAACAAAGGTATCTGCTGAAGATGAGTCCCCTGAACATTTAGCAATTGTGTTTGAATCGCTTCTCCTCTGCTCAGATGCCACTCCTCTCCTTTAGATCAGTCTTACCTACTCCTTGAGAACAGAGGCAGAATAGAGGCAAAAAAGAAAGAGTTGTCCTTTGACCCTCTTTCCTCTGTCCTTTCCCAACTGCAACTAATGCAGTTTAATAGATTTGATTAAGCATGACATTAAAGGCTCAGTCTGCACGTGTGCATGTTCATGGGCATGGTACAATTTGTGCAGCTAAGATGAATCCAAGACTTGTAGTTACTTTCTGTGGAATCAATTTTTTTAAACGTTATGTCCAGTTTGTTGGTTGCTGCCATCCATTGGGCCTGGATATGCAAAAGCAGTGGAAAATCAATACAAGTCTTGGGGAATCCTGCAGGGAAAATGTGGCAGTCTTGGCACAGGGGAGCAAAGAACAACAAGTATTATTGTAGCTGTCCAGAAATAGAGATACAAAACTTCAGCACTGTAATAGTGAAAATATATCATCCATTAGGTCTCAGTTATAAAGGATCAGATATTAAGTAAATACTTTTTATGGTATGAAAGCTTGTGGAATATATCTTAAAATATAAAGTGTAAATTTTGTACTTTACTTCCTCCCTTGTGCATTGATGTCATAGGTCAGGGTTACCTCTAAACAACAGCAGAAAATCAAGAAGGGATTTGTCTGTCTCGATCTAAGACAAGCCAACAGCAGGAGTGCCAGGGTCTCAGCATCCAGTGTCAATTGTGGTTTGATGTTGCGCAATTTCAAACAAAGTAAATGTAAAAGGAATCACTTTGAGTAAGCTAACTTATTCACAGCAAGAACAAAGGTAGCATCGTGTTAAACTTGGAGAACCAGTCAATTGCAAATAAACCTCTCAAAGCGGTCTGTTTAAGAAGCATTCTCAAATTAAGTTAAAAAGCATTTAGCTAATGTGTTCACCAGTAAAAAGAAGGTACAAGGCTCCTATGGGGATGTTTCAGTAACAGGAATGTGTTCCTAAATAGTAACTACTTTTGGTCAATAAACTGGGCTGCAACCTCAGAGCTTGAGAACTGAAGCCAACACAGGCGTGTGAAATACTGCAGTCCCTCAAGTGGCCACTTGAGGCTGGCCCCAAAAGTGACTCACTCCCCATATCATATGCCCAACATTACAGCTGAATTACAAATGGTTATAGACTGGAACAGAAACAGTTTTAGTCTCTATACTTCACTTTTCTTTTCTGACAGCTCTATTAGAAGGGAATTTTTAACATAACTTAACATCAACAGAACCAATGTAGTCACTGAACTTAACTTCTTGTTTTAGTTGATGATGCTTTTAAGGGACTAAGTGTTGACTCAATTATATTTGTCCAGATGTAAGTATTTAATTCAAATTCTGTTTATCTAGATGTTAGCACAAGTTGTCCGTGCTCACCACATATTCACTCGTTTTGTTTTTCTGATACATTTATTTCTTTGTAGAGGCAGTGGAGTCAGTTACTTTACCCTTAATGAGGAGACCAGTTTCCTTAAGTCAACAGGTAAGTTCTGTTCACCGATGGTTCTCTCACTAGCGATTTAGGTGAGTAAGCAATGAGTCTGCAACAGTTTGCAAGTTCTTTCACCCTTTTAGTCTGAATAAATAAACAACTCTGGTCAGCATCCTCCAGGATTACCAGATCACCAGGAGTAAACAAAAGTAGCCTATTAACCAACTAATACTTACTGGTATATACTGGTTAACTTTAATAATTTGAAATTTGCAAATCCCTTGCTGTTCTTAAGCACCACCTTTTTGACCAAACATGGCAACTTACAGCAGCAGAAAACCAATGTAGTAACTACAAGTATGCTCATCTCAAGGCTTCACTTGTCGAACCAGTGAAGTCACAGTGGGCACATCCATTACTTACACTGCCTACGCAATAAACTAGCTTTAAGCAAGTGATCTAATTGGCTAATGGTACTGCTTAATAAGCACACTTAAAGAAAGTTTCCTGTGCTACATTTTGGCAGTGGCATAGGAAGATTTATAAGTTGAAGTTGTTATAGGCTAACACAATATAACATTACCAATGGACACAAGTACCTAAGACTGCAAGAGCTTTATATCTTCTTTTGTAAATATAGATGTTTTTCCCCACTGGTGTGAATGTGCCTTTGTACTGTGCTCACTTTGGCAGCCTGCTACAGTGTCCTCTAAATCTCTGTTGCAATCAAATGCCTTGCCCATACTTCTTCCAGTGTCAGATATACATCACTCATATGTGTAAAATAATCAAGGTTTGCATGCACTGCAAGGGACATACATCCATCTTATGTATATGCCTTCCTCTGCTTGTGTGCGTCTAATGTATCTCAGTGTGTAGCAGGTTACAGAAAAACGCAGACAGGGAAAACACACAGAGACTGCTCTCCTCCCAGCTTGACTGATCAGAAGCTCCCTGGTGGATGCTGCTAGATAAAGTGAAGAGGAGGATATAAGGGAGTGGGAGTAAGACTGGCTGCCGATGGATTAGCAGCCATGTTTACATAGCGACTGATTTAGTCTGCCAGAGCTGCCTGAGAATGATTTATTGATACTGAGGGAGATGGGGAGAGTATTAGGAAGTGTGATGTAGAGGATACAGAGAGACACAGAGAGAGGAAGAGAAAACTGAGGTGTATCTGTATGTGAGAGAGATAAGAAGAAAGATCAAGTGAATCAGGTGAAAGATCGTGGCTGTATTTTGTTTTTGAATTTAAGTGTGTTTCAAAGTCAGAGGACAGGTGTGTACATTTCTTAGTGAGTTAGAGTCTGAGGAGGCAGAGAGACAAAGGGGCTCGAGAGGAGATGAGTAGAAGGAGTCAGCCCAGATCTGTCATAAATGCACCATATTACCCATCATTCAGTGCACCTTGAGGGTGAATGGAGCCTTAGAGGGATGATCGGGGAGAAAGAATGGAGTAAAAAGTAAGTGCAAACACCTCTCAGAGAATCCTGCCATTCTGATTTCTGACAGCTGGCTTCATTGTGTGGAGCAGGTGAGAGGCTTTCAAAGCACGTCAGAGACAGAGTTTTTCCAGCAGTTGAGGAATTTAAAGTGCAAAATAAGTTGACTTTTAAAATGTGTTGAATAAAGAGATGATCCCCAATCTCAAGAGGCTAATTCACCAAAAGATGACTTCCAGACAAAAACATGCCCTTGAAGAAACTGAATTTAAAATTTTCAACGAATAAGGCACAATAGTCAGCAGATAATAGACACCATAAAGTTGACTACCATCTTTCACCCTCTTTTCTACAAGTTTATTTTTAAGGCTGAAAAAAGGAATACTTTTCATTTTTAAAACCCAAATAGAGGTTTGGTATTATAAAAGCACTTCTACATTAATGTCCTCTTCTTATTTGTGAATTGCCATACAGAATAAAGTTTGCTGGAAATAAGGACACTACAGAAAATGATCACCTGAATCTCCCGCTCTGTTCAGCATTATAGAGGGTTTATAAAAAGCTTCAGCTCATTATTGTTGCTGGCAGCCATGACTTTACTTTGTTCACTCTCACTGCTCTCATTCCAACTTCTTTGACTATTGCATGTACGTGCTGGTGATGCACTGCATCACACAAATTAGACATACTGAGACAAAGAGGCCAGAAAACAGAGCTAAAGAGAGTAAGTTGCAATCCCAATGTCCAGACTAAAGCTCACTGACTACTCATGGACTTTGATGACATCAGGAGTGTAAGTGCACGAGTGTGGGAGTCAGTGAGCGCTTGAGATGGAATAAAAATTAGAAAAGGCTTGAAACAAGGTGCACCATTAGATGATAACAAATCCCTAGCATGAATGAAGTCTTTGTATACTTAAGATAACTAACGAAAATCAGAGGAACATTAATGTTTATCAGTCGTGAATATTTAACGGCACTGTGAGGATATTTCATGTTTTGTTGATTCTGGTGAGTTTTTCCAAGATAAAGACTGCATTTCCCATAAGCACTATCACTCACTGTCATCAAGGTCACTCTTGCCAAAGCATGCATTTGTTGTGGGGGGAAATTAAAGGAATGCAGATCTACTTTTTAATACAACTTTACTTTGTTCAAAATAACTTTTTGCAGGAGTGACGAGGTCTTGCATTTTTTTCAGTGGTTATCAGCCGTACAGGTTTTAACTTTGCGTGTCGCAGCCCTGGTGTCATGATGTGTGCTCCAGTGTTCTACTAAATGTCTGGCAAACATAAATATGCACATGGTTTTACTCTTCGGGCCTCAAAGAGTAGTGAAGCACTCACATGGCAGCATCAACATTAGATCCTGTTCATAGTCATTTAGCTCTTTTACTAAGCAAAGCCCTTGTTCTAGAGATTTCTCCGTCTGAAATGATACTTCAACAGACACATATATGAAACTGATCTTCACCACAGAACCTTTGTGCTCTTTTTTATTTTATCTCAGTGGTGACTTACAACCTAAAAATCAACTTGATTCATGCTTGCTTTCTCAAAATGTAGTTGTGTTATGTATCTATCTAACATTTCTTTCCATATATGTATTTAGGGACAACCTCATTCTTCATGTGACTGGGTTTGAAATAAAGTGACAAGTTTTCAAAAATATAGACTTATTGAAAGTTTGTAATTTGTAAAGTTTGCATCAGAAAGCTAGGGCACTTGATGACATGATAGTAGAACAGCACTAAGCACTCACACACTTCCCTGGAAAAGCTTGTGAGTTTGTCAGTCGGTGAGTCAGTGACTGTGGAGTCTGGGATTGGGCAAATGTCTGACTTATTCAGAAATTCTGAGACATGACTAATAAGAACACTTTGATAATTTAAAAGGTGAATACATTTCAGTTTTTGTTCCTTCTGAATCCAAAAGGACAAAAAATATTACAGGTGCAACCACATGATGGATGAACTGGGAACTGTTCTTGAAGTCTTCACTGAGTCATCCAACAAGGCCTGAGTAGTGATGGAAATTAATGTTTCAATTCTTCTCTATTGTCCCTGTGGTTTCATTAATACTTCGCTTCTTTATTTAAGAAGACAACATGAAAAATAAAAATGTAGAGCGGGAAAGACATTAATAAATGAAGAAAGACAAAGAACTGATAATCAGACACTAATTCTGCCATTTTGATGACGTATCAATAATTTCTTTGAAGGTGAGTCACAGGTTATAATTTTTGCCACATGCTGATGCTGCATCATTTTAGCTCCCAGAGAACCACACACACACACACACACACACACACACACACACACACACACACACACACACACAAACACACTGAAACGCACGCACACACGCACACACGCACACACACACACACACACACACACACACACACACACAAAACTGGCAAAGGGCACTTGGATTTATCAGCAGTACTTCAAATATGTCGGTGATGTATATTTGCACTGCCAAAAAATTCTACTTATCTTCTTTTTTTTCCTCTCATTTATTGCCATTTTATGTTTTTTAAGGAGGTAGAAATGAGGTAGAGGAGTTACTGGACAGATGGAGGGAAGGAAGGAGGGAGAAGGAAGGAGGAAGAATAAGCAATAAGCGAGTTGAAGGCTCGTTTTAGAAGTGGAGCCGTGTGCTGTAACACGACCTGATATAGAACTTATTCCAAGCTACACACACACACACACACACACACACACACACACACACACACACACACACACACACACACACACACACCATTCTCAGTGGGGATCTCTTTATTATTAAAATGTCTTGCCGTGCCCTCTAGGCCCTTCTCCATCACATCACCTGGCAGCCGCACCCTCACACCCCTGATGCTATGACTAGAGCTCATTAGTTGTACTAATATACCACAAACACGCACACACACACACACACACACACACACACACACACACACACACACACACACACACACACACACACACACACACACACACACTCTTTCACACACTCTTTCACACACTCGGACTGAGTGTATGTAGTGTGCATAGCCTTTACTGTGTTGCTGTTGAGTATCTCCCGCTGATTGATATGCTAACACATACTGCTGCCAAAAGCTCTGGCAGAACATTAATTACCTTTGTGCCCACTTTACACCTGGTTTGGATCTGGTATCTGGGTTGTCTTTAGATGTGACTGATCTGGCATTGATGGGCATTTTCAACCAAAACAAGGAATGAAAGGCAAGTAATATCTCAGGCTGACACCAGTGTTTTCATATCTTTCTTGCCGTGCTCTTGTAGCAATTTACTGTACAACTATTATGTACAGACTTGTCAAACTTTTTTCATGAACCATTAATCAATTTTTTTCAGTAACACCTGATACTATTTTTTTTTATACTGTTATATCATACGAGACAGGTTGTTGTGTCAGACAAAACTTATCATTCCATTTCAGTCTCTCATATTGCAGCAGTTACAGAAATGCTTTTCATTATACGGTTAATACTTTGTTGATGTTTCTATTGGTTATTATTAAGGTTACACAGCCAGTGTTGGAAAGAAAAGAAAGCAGATAGTGGTTGACACACAGATGAGTGGTTTGATTGTTCTGTGATCTATTTGTAATGCCTCTGGAATTATAATGGGTTACAACCAGGGTGTAATATTAACACCCGCGAAGCACCAATGGCAGGTAAAAAAATTGTTTGGCGTGTAAAACAAAAACACACACCCGCCAGTGGCCAATGGAAAATCTTTTATTTCATGTGAGGTTTTGTTGTCATACTTTCACCAATTTCTGCCAACTGTCAGGCTAGTTTGACCCTTGCGGCGCGCTGTACTTGTGTTGTGATTTGGTACGTTGTTGGTACGAGTTCTGTTAATTCCCTTTGCTTGAAGAAGCATGGCGGGAAGAGCGTTTCGAGGAAGATGTGGCGACACATTCCCGTCGTGACGTCACCGCAAACAAAAAGGATAAACAAAGAGGCAGGAGACGATCTAGACGAGGAACAGACAGCTAAACGGAGTTCATCTCATTTAGACTCAATCCCAGTTGATGTTTTTTTATTCTCTTCCCTTTTCCTGCGGGTTAAATGGAACGTTCCTGTTAGAACTGTGAGACAGACATTTGGCTCACTCAGTCGATGTAAAAGGTTGGACTTTTGAATATCTCTAATACATGATGATGCAGCAGTCACCTTGAAATGAAGTATAACCTAATAAAATAGCAATAATCTAATTTTATCTGTACATAAATGTGTTCTTTAAGTGATTCTTAAGTTGGATTTTCATAATAAAAACGTATGGTAATTATTTTAAATCAAATAAGGCAGGATTTTTTATTTGGCCGGTGAAAAATATTTTTGGCTGGTACATTTTTGGAGGTCATTAGCCAATAGCAGATGAGGTAAAAAGTAGATTTTACGCCCTGTGTACAACGCTCTACTTGGATACTCAATACAGAAGAGTGAAGGCAAAAACTGCATGTGTGTGGTGTCCCTCATTCTCAAATCACAAGTATTTCCCCTATGTAAGGTAATCATTAACTCTCAAGTTTGCTATTGCACAAGATGTGTTAGCCAGTAAGCTAGCAAGCTTAAGCTAGTCCTGCTTATATATGTGTACTTGCAATGTCAAATTAAAATGGTTATTGTGCCCATGAAAAGTTCATATGGCACCAGCAATAGATACATGAGTTAATAAATTAGTAATAAGTTGGGAGACAAAAAATATAACTTGTAATTAATGTCTTGAGTAAGCATTTAGATATGTGTTAAATTACATTTGTAAGCTTATGTATCATAAGTTGTATTCTAACATAACTAGATATAGACAAGAAACTTGAGAAGAAAACAATGATTATTGACATGCATGTGTCAAATGTTGAGTGAAAGTCTGCTTACTGCAACATCTCTTTCATCACAGTAAAAAGAAAAGTGATGAGCATTCATTGGCACAAGTGGCTATCTAGACAATGATTTGGCTATTTTGTGCAATATCATTTTAGTTGCAAGCAGGGCTGGCTCTTGCCAATTTGCCACCCTAGGCAAGATTATGTTTATTTATTGGTTGACCAAAATCTATGTATTTTGGTTTTTTTCTGAGGAACCACTTCCTTTACACAGTAAAAGCAGATTTCTGCTATAAAGTATCATTTTATATGCCATAAACCAACAAGATCCCAAACCCTGATGATATCATTTGATCTGTATAAAGCACAATGTGCTAAGATAAGAGGACATCGTGAGGCATTTTGGGAGAAGGCTCAGACCTCAGGATGTCTAAGGGGTTCTACCACAGATTTTTTTTTTTCATTCCAGATAGCTATCATTAAATATATATACTGTATATATACATATAATATTTGAAATGTTTGCCACAGCTTTTCTTTTTTTGGGGGGGATTGCCATTTGAGACCACTATTGTATTGTTAAATTATTGTCATATTATTTTAGTGACTTATGAAAACTATTTTACTGATTATTGCTTCACTCAAAGACATCCAAAATACTCATTTTGAGATTCAGTTCATACAGTGTAGTTCAGCACTGTTAACCTTTAAGCAGCTGCCACTCTCTCTTCTTTCTTCATCTGGCTCTTCATCATACACTACTCTCTCTTTTTTTGTCTTTGTCATATGCTGCTGTTGTCTGTCTGTCCACATACAAGAATGCAGTGGAATCAGATGCCCATTGGCTTGCTAGTTAAACAATTGAACCAGAAATCACGATGAAGAGAAATGCACATTGTGTTAAAAGCTCTCCTTTAATAAGAAGTTGCTACTAATGCTAAATTCTCACCCTCCTCCTGTACACGAGTGCTCCGCATCTGTACTCCTGCTGTGGGAGCGATAAATGTGAGCAAGGCAGAGCAAAGACGTAAAGAGTCTGGCAAGTATGGCTATATTTAACGTCACTTACAGGGCCACATTGATACATTCGGGGCTTAAGGTGATCAGCTATTTTGCCTATGCTTTGAGCCAACAATGGACGCAAGATTTACTTAAGAAATAATGAAGCTTTGAACTTTTGGGATTTTTAGATTTGTAGATAAAGCTGTCAGATTTGGATTTGCTGGTAAAGGGTATAAAGGATATGTGGGAAATAGTGAGTAGTTTCAGAGTAGAGATTAAATGTCAATTTCTTTTTCTGCTCAACAACTTTGGACTGTTTTCAGAAACATGAAGGAAGCCACAAGTGAGTGTTTTGATAAAGGTCTGATGTGTGACAGATGTTTGGATGTACTTTTGACAGATATGAAACAGGGGGCAAGTATTTTTATCAATATCAAAGACCAATCTCCAACAACAACAACAATACAGACGACTACAAAATGAACTTTGCAAATTGTGATGTCTGAGAAGATCAGCAGCAATTGATTGCCTTCATGTTTTTGCTGAACACATATAACACCCAATCCTCCTGACCTCCAACAAAAGCAATATTTGAACTGTCCGTCACTGGTTCTGTACAGATTAATGGAAGCATCTCTTTCAGCCTTACAATGGAGTTTGCAAGAAATAAATCATTCCTATAAAAACACAAATCCAGATGTCATGTTCCCCATAACAGCTCATTTAAAAAAACACACAGCTTTACTCACATTTATCATCTTCAGCAGCACCTGGGGCGTTTTGTTGCTGCACATTTCAGCCAGCACCGGCGCCAGCCTCCCTCTCACACCCCTTTTAGCAAATTAGAGCGTTTAATTAGGAAAAGCTCATTTGTATCAAATCATTTACATGGTGCAGCCAGCCTTTGCCAGGATATTCTAATTGATTATTGTTGCCTGCGGTGCCGTTGGCCTGTGTGTATGTGCCCGTGTGTGCGTTCGTATACTTGTAAATGAGTAAATGACTTTGTGGTAATCATATAAAGAGAGAAACTTTATCACTGCGATGATTGCTATAATTATGCTTCCATGTTCAACAATGTAAAAGCAGCCTACACACAATATCTCTTTTTGTAATAGGGATGAGCTATTAAACCAGTGTTTTCATGCTTTGTGGAAAACATTTTCTCTACATAATGCTTATGTTCATGTTGTTCACTTCCCCTTCATTTCTAAAGTGATTGAACAAAAATCCTTACTGAAGAGTCTCTTAGCACACCCTTGAGGTGGCACTCTCCGTTCAGTCACCTCTCACCTCACCACCCACCGACAGGAAACAAAGTTCCTTGATTTCACAGTTCCCTTTCACAAAGCTCTATCTAGGAATAAAACCCTTTCAATGGTCCCTCTGAACCGCTTCTGTTGAGAAAAACTGCATTAAGGCAAAGAGAAAGCCTGCTTTCCCATTGAGACTCACAAATGACCCTTTGATGAGGCCGCTCTTTGACCCCCTTTATACAAAACTGAGTGAAGGAGAGAGCACCGAGCGCACAGGGGTTTGAAGGATACTACATAAAGGACAGAAATAAAGAGGCAACAGATTATTAGAATTCATCCAGCGGTGCAATGAACGTCCTTTCAGCAGCCAGTTCTTCTTTCTATTAAGCAGCTGCACAACAAAGAGCTATTAAATTATAACCACATGGTTACCATGGAAGCCTGTGTGAGTAAATGTTTAAAATCTGTCTTCTCTTTCTTTGCATCTCTGAGGATTTTTTCAGAAGCGTCCTTGTAATTGCAGCCAGAGAAGGAGACAGGTTCATAGGTGTCAGTGATTAAAGATTCAGAATACAGGATAGGAGATGGAGGTACAGTGAACTGTGTTTGCTAGTTGGGTGTAAAAAAAAAAAGTAAATAAAAATTAAATCAAATCCATTTTTGAAATTGCAAGACTTACATCTGAAAATTACAAATGCAATAATGTGCAGTGTTGTGAAGTGACAGATTTGGGTAATATGTTATTTGAGATGTTCGTAAGGACTTTATAAGCATCTGGTGACTGTTGATAAAGTCATACCTGAACACAAACACTTAATGATGACAGCAAGTGTAAGAAGTTCCCATAATATTGCAAGTCAAGCTTAGAATTATTGGAAAAGTCTCTTGCGTAATTTCTTCTCCAGCTGCTGCAGTGTCTTCCTGCTTCCTCCTGCCTCCATAATGGAAAATAGTGACTAAAGCTACAACTATGTTGACATGTCAAAAATAATATGCACTCTGTGTCAACAGAATTAAAATATCACCAAAATACGAGTTTGGGCAATCACCTACGAAATAAACATACAGGAGCAGCAGGCAACATATCACAAAAGCCAGCAGAGCACTATTTTGGAGTGTACCAACCTCTCATGGAGCTATGGGGTGTTTTTATTCATTATAACCTTTATTGAAATTTGCTGTACATTTTGTACAATGCACTTCTGCATATTTCTTAAAGTGATATAGTATCATCCTGTTATTAAAACTGTATTTCACAGATCTTTGAAGCTTTCTCCTACCTCTAAACCATGATTTCAGACCACAGTCCAGAATTAAAAAAATGTGTTTATAAAGAGACTCGAGTGGCTTAATGACTGTTTTCCCTGCTTGCCCCCAGCATGTGATACCGAATGATACATGAGAAAGGATCGTAACATACATCAAGTTTTTGTGGCATCTACTGAAAGACTGTCTCCCATTAATCTAAAATTCAACATGTATTAAATGGTTTTTAGCAGTTTTATCAGGTTTCTTAAAATTAAAATTTGAATCTGTTACAACCCCAAAATATATAAACTCACTCAAAATCTCAGACTTTCCAGTCTACATGAAAATGTAAAATGTATTACCTTTTTTCCCCTTTCACCTTACTGTTAACAAGTAACATTGAGAACACTTAATGTAAATCCATCTCTCCCTTCTGGTATTGTTTATTGTTTATTTATTATTGTTTATATTCTTTAATTTTGGCTATTAATGCACAAAAACTTCTCCCAGGATGATCATGTTTTATCTTAGCTTACATTTAAGCTTCATTAGCCACAGCCATGACAAAATGACCCTCTGTAGACAGATAGGAGAACATTCTGCTTTGTGTTTAGGACATTGTGTGTTTGGACCAGGGGAACAAATTGAACGCTCAGAGACTAATTATAATCCCACACCTCTCTGAGCAAATTAAGAATATGAAAACACAAACAATTTCGCTCTGCCTCTGGATTCCGCATTACAATTACTTGTGAAGTTAAGAACATGAAGGTCTAGAAAGGTTTGTACAGTGTAGAGATGTGACCAGATATTTAGGACCTAAATGTCATTGAATCATGATTTTTTTTCCATCTGATGGATCCATGAGCAAACCAGCCAGTGTGTGTCTGAATGGAGAGGAGTGTTTGAGATTCCATAAAGACATGCCAAGTCACATTGCAGTGACTAACATGTTATGATCTACCAGATTTTAAGCCAAATTGATCCATTCATCAACTACAAGCAGCCAGGTGGTGTTGAAAGGGTTGGATGAGAGAGAAGTGACGGTCTAACATAAAGTCTAAAAGTAAATATGTGGAATGACATTTAGTGTTTTTGAACCTTTAACACAGATTACATTTTTTAGAGCAGACATTACACGTACACACCCTAACCTCCAAGCACTACAAATAAGCACCACCCCCTTCGAACCCCTCCCCTTCGAACCCCTCCCCACCCCGAGCTCTTAGAAACCCTGCTGTGAATCAAATTTAGCTCGTCTATGACAGACCCTACAGGCTCCTCTTCTGTTGTCTACTTTTGATCAAATTTTTTGGACCAGAGACGGATGGAACAAAGCTTCTCTCCATCTCTGATGTATCTTTGTCTCTTGTTGTCTCAAAATGCCAGAGCCAGTATGTCAATGAATCCAGTTTTTTCCTCCCTCTGTGATCCAAACCAGATACATCTGTAGACAGATCAGTAAGAGTAGGGGAGAGGTTTGGTGGTTCCTTTCTCTTTTTGGTAATGAATTGAGTAGAGATTAAGGGAGTGTGGACCTAGATGAAAGGGCTGTTAATAAGGTTTTATGAGGACAGATGTGAGTAAAAAACTGAGTCACAATAATCAAACATCACCAATGAAAACACGATGACTCATAATGCAATGGCATAGTAAATTTGCCCCAATTTCAAATTCAACACAATGTAGATTATTTTGCTGACTTCTTTTGCTGACTCAAAGACAGCACACAGCACTCTACTGCATTGATTAATGAATGGGTCAGCACCGACGCCGATGGACAGCGACAGGCAGGTGCATTGTCCAGTACTGTCTTTCTCACTAATAACATAAACATAAAATAGACACAGCGGTCTACAACACTGTAAAGTGTGTTTAAACATAAAGTAAACACAGCGGTTTAACCGCAATTTCAAAGGAAGTCTACAATACCTCAGGAAAGGACACTTAGGTACCGAGATCCGTTAAACACGTTAAACATCAGTGTTAGGCTCCATGGCTAACACATTGAATACAATGTCTCAAAAAGAGTGGAACTCCTCCAGAACTTCCTTTGGCTTGGAGGTGTCTTCTAAATAGAAACATGCGAGCTCCAGCATTTTCTTTTCTGCTTCAGGGTGCTCAGAATTGTTGACAGTTTGGCCTGCCCCACCAAAATATCGAGGATGTAAAAATAAACCTCTGCTGGGAATGAAATGCGAACAAGGCCGTTCGACTTATCATAACCCTATCAGTAAACCCAATCATAGCCCTAACCCTAATCATAACCCTAACCATAACCCAATCATAACCCTAACCCTAATCTTAACCCTAACCCTAACCCTAACCCTAATCAGAAACTTAACCCTATTCATAACCCTAACCCTATTCATAACCTGAACCCTAATCATAGCCCTAATCATAACCCTAATCATAACCCTAACCCTAATCTTAACCCTAACCCTAATCATAACCTTAACTCTAACCCTAATCTTAACCCTAATCATAACCTTAACCCTAATCTTAACCGTAACCCCAATCATAACCCTAACCCTAATCATAACCCTAACCCTAATCATAGCCCTAACCCTAATTCTAACCCTAACCCTAATCATAACCCTAACCCTATTTATAACCCTAACCCTAATCATAACCCTAATCTTAACCCTAACCCTATTCATAACCTTTACCCTAATCATAACCCTAACCCTATTCATAACCCTAACCCTATTCATAACCCTAACCCTAATCATAACCCTAACCCTATTTATAACCCTAACCCTAATCATAACCCCAACCCTATTCATAACCCTAACCCTATTCATAACCCTAACCCTATTCATAACCCTTACCCTAATCATAACCCTTAATCATAACCCTAAACCTATACATAACCCTAACCCTAATCATAACCCTAACCCTAATCTTAACCCTAACCCTAACCCTAATCATAACCCTAACCCTATTCATAACCCTAACCCTAATCATAACCCTAACCATAACCCTAATCATAACCCTATCCTTAATCATAACCCTAACCCTAACCCTATTCATAACCCTAACCCTATTCATAACCCTAAACCTATTCATAACCCTAACCCTATTCATGTTGTAAATAATCTGGTTTAGGACCCACAGCTCAGACCCAAATGAAGGCAGGGATGAAGTTTTGAAAACAGGGTTTTAATGAGAGGAAGTGCAGGTAGAGTTCAGGTGTCCAGGGTGCGTTGCAGATGGAACTGCCCATTTGGGTTGAAGTAGGTTGCTGGAAGATCTGGTCACAGGGGGAGACAAAGTTAGTTTCTTTCACAAAAAAAGGAGTTCAAAAAACACTTAGATGAATTCCACGCTTGGTAAACGGATGATCTGTTTTATTTTGCTTTTTTATTTTTGTTCTCTTGGTTTGTTAGACTTCATGTCCGTTTGATTGACTTCAAAATGACATAAACTGTGTGTAAAAAATGTAGTAATGCTTGTAAGCCCCGCTGTTGTGGGCATGTTGTAAAGCAATGTTATGATGAGCTTTACAGTGACCGTAGCCATGTGTGCGTAATGCTGTGCCAGTTTGCACCTGCCTTTCAAACGTGCTAAATATACACGCAAAAACACTGCCCGCTATCTGCTTCAGGTTTGATAAATCACATTGCGTGTGCTAAATGATTACATTTGCTTCTCCTCCCAGTATTTTGCACGTTCTGATAATCTGCATGTATTCTGCATATTTATGACGGCAAACACACTAAATGGATAGCAAGTGCTATTTTTCTCATTTGAAATACGCAATCCTCGGTGCTCCTGGTTAGTACATCAGCTTTGTGTGCGCTATCAAGTTTGCACGTGCTGATAATGTCCTGTTGCAGTAAATCCACAGTTTTCACGCTATGACTCTCTCTGTCTGCAGAGATTATGAGCCTGCTTCTCACGTTGATATTCAGCGTGTTTACATTTTGAACACCTCAATACGATTCGTAGCTGATTAACTAATTTAAAGAGATTTACCTCAATTGTTTTAATATTTAATACTTTCATTTGAGAATTGTCCACTTTCCATTTCCGTCCATATCTGAGAATTGAAATAAAATAGTTATTTAAATTTTGAGTTCAATCCAGTTTTCTTGAAAATAGTTAGAGAATCTGGGATTCCAATCGTATCGTAAAAGAAAAATCGAGATTCGAATCAAATTTTGTGTTGGTTGAGTGTACCGTTACATCCCTACCGAATGATATAGCTAATGGAACTTGGGCTACCTTCAGTGGTAAGATGTAGAAAAATTGTGCAGCCCATTTGTAGCCTCCAAGACAATTATTATTGATTTGTTTGTAAACGTTTGAATTATTTAGCAGTGAAACTTTACGTGGGCATACGTTGAGCATGGTTGTGGTTTGCACGCCTAAGCTTAAAGCATTTCATGGGCCCATCTTTAAACATAAGATAAATAATCTTGAATGGTCATGCCATATGCGTTTTCAGTAGTGTATATGGATTTCTGGGGATTATTAACTGAACGACAACGGGAGGTTGCTTTAAATTGAAAATAGATGTTTGTGTGTGAATGTTTTTTAATTACAACACCGACAGACATCAGCTGTTCCGGTCCTGTCAAAAAAAGCCAGTACACATGAATCAAGCCAGTCAATTAGTGTAAGTTGCTTCGTTCTTATCCGTGGTTTGTGGTTAAAGTACATTTATCAATGACTCAGAATGAAACAGAAACCTCAAAAGGCTATTCTTCCAGACTTTATCATTAATCTATTCTTTTGGGGAGTACTTACACCCTACCTGGCATCAGACGTTCAGTGTGAGAGTTGCTTTCAAAGGAAATTAACAGCCATTGACCTCCTGTAGCTTAGTCAGTAGATAAACCCTGCATCTTTGAACAATAAAATTTTTACCACTGTGCAAGTAATGTCAACCACTGTCATACAACGAGTTATTGAACCAAAAGGAAGCCTTTCTAACTTAACCCTTCTGCCTGCAGTGCTGAAGTTATCAGCAGAGGGATTTCCAATAGACAGGGCTCAAAGATCTTCCGGCTGACTATCCACACACCAAGGTTAGTGTAAGCGATGAGACGAGTGGGGAGATAAGAGCAGCTAACTGAACACATAATCAGGACTTGGTTTCCTGTATTTCCCCCCCTCCCACACCATTGCAGTTGGCCTTTGGAGCTCAGCCGAGCAGACAACCTGAGCTTACAGGTTGGGAGAGGGGAGAAGAGAAAGTCAATACCTCCAATCCTCTGAAGGAGCAGAGCGGAAAAAATTAAAAATAGAGCCAGGAGATAATAAGAACTCCACAGAGGCATTTACAGATGGATAATATGAATAATTTAAGCATTTGAACAGCTAATTTGTAGTATTGCTTCTGGTAAGTTAATTTCTGCAAAATACACGTTTAAGACAATAGATCTTCACAAGGGGGTTCAGTAGAGAATAAACTGTCAATTGGACCATTTATTTTCGCTCCTATTCTCTCCCTTCAGTCAGTCAATCAATCAATCAATCAATCAATCAATCGATCAATCGATCAATCGATCAATCAACCAACCAACCAACCAACCAACCAATCAATCAATCAATCAATCAATCAATCAATCAATCAATCAATCAATCAATCAATCAATCAATCAAACAAACTGTATTTATTAAGCACCACATCCCAACCACAGTTGCCTCATAACACTTCAATAGGTCTAGACTGTAACTTTGTTATATAATTTACGAAGACCCAACATGTATCCACCATAAGTAAGAACTTGGTGTTAGTGGCAAAAACTCTTGAGCAAAACCAGACTTGATGTTGGACAGCCGTCTGCTGTGACCAGCTCATCCAGAAGGGGGACTAAGGTGGAGCAAGAGAAAGAAAGATAAAGATGAGGACAGACAGACAGACAGACAGATGCGTGAACAGTGTATCCATGTCATAGCCACCAGGTGCAAAAAAGAGCTTTGCATTTAAAAAAAAAAACGGGGATGGAAAGAGAAGGAGGCAGAAAAATCCATAGACCCCTCTGTTTCTGATCCCCATTCTCAACCAGAGCCCTATTTTCAGCAAGCGCTGGTTTCAAGCCCCTCCTGAGCCTTGATGGTTCGGTACTCAATCATGCAACAGGTGCACTTTCTCTCACTCTCCTACCCTCTTTCACAGTGTCTTTCTCGTGAGGTACAGGTGATTCTCCCTTCATTGTCATGCGGCTGTCAGCCGTGTATGAAGGTCAGGACTTTGAAGGAGGGCAGGAGAGGCACAAGAGGCACAAGCCAATCAGAGGGAGGGATGAGACCAGAGTGTGATTGACTGGCTATTGGGGGGTGATGGGGTGAGAGGAAAGGATGAGGGCGCCAAACAGAATATGCATAGCCAATGAGGAATCAAGAGATGAAAGGGCCTTGTTGCTACGGCAACACACCTGCTTTGGAGGAATATTGGTGTGGCTTCATTGATATGAGGGCTACAGGGTTTGAGGCCATGGGGCTTTGAGTGAGGTAGAGTGGAGAGCTGACAGACGTTTGTGTGTGTTTGTGTGTTATTCATATGTTTGTGTTCAGTTTCCCTTTTCCCTCTCATGGCCTCTGATAAAAGGACCTGAATTCATACATGTTTTATTTTCCATCCTCTGTCTCTGGCAGTTATTTTCTAACTTTGCAGATTCATTAATAAAAATTATAAGAAAAAACACAGAATTTCAGTCACGGTATAAAAATTCATGAAAGAGTCACGTTATTCATAGAGTATCATGAGCCCATTTTTATCAGATCGTCTCCAAAGACTGACCTAAAGGCTAAACAGACCATCCGTGGTCCAGAGTCTGCTAAATAACTGGTTAGATTATCAGAATTAAGTTGTCATTTGCTTGATGCTCCGAGGGTCGTAGCCCTTAAGCTGATAAAGAACTACTGATAGCACCGATCAAGGACATATAATACGGCTTATCATACTGTAAATCCCACATGGTTTACAGCTGATAAGGAAAATATATATATATTTGGTTGGCTTTTTACCACCCCCATTTTTCAATTTTTGGGCACATACTATGTACCGTACAAAAAGATAAAATCAGCTATCATAATAATGTATTGCACTGACTGGTTGAAGATAACCTTGGTGCCTTGTTCTATGTATGATGCAGAATTGGTCATATTTTGGTATCTTGAGTATCTTATTGTTCTTCCAATTATATTTCTGGCCCAAATCCAGTCAAAAGCATCTGTACATCAACAGATGGACACCTGATAGTATATAAAACGTTGAATTGCTTTGTCATCGCTAATATGCTATGATAAAGAACAGAAGATCAAAGACTGTTGACTGCCAATAGAGGGAAACAGAACAATATTAGAGAAATGCATGAGTTATCTTTCCTTCAAGGCCATATGGAGAAAAGGCCTTGTCCTCCCTCACCTCCTCTACGTCTCTTCTCCTCTCTCCTTCTCTCATTTATTTCAATTTGTCATGCTTTACTTTTCCCTTAAGAGAGCACGCTTGCTGGTGAGCGGCCCCATATAGGCCGCGAAATTGTGTCTGCGCTGAGGCTGTAATGAAACATTTAGATGCAGGGGAGAGTGATGGTCGCGCATTAATACAAGTGGTGGTGTTGCCAATGCAAGCCTCAGCTCCAAGCAGCAGACTCAGTCTACCACTCCAAACAACATGGTGGTGAGAGACATCTCGTTAAGTAAGTTGAAACAGCTGGGTTTTTTCTCCCTAAGGAGGGGTCAAGGGCCCCAAGTGGTGCATGATGGTTGTTTGGTGAAATGTGATGAGGTGATAACAGCTCGTCAGGATGTCCTGGACCTGGACCAACATCAGTGCAGGTCATAACATGGTGATAATGCTCATAGTGCTGTAAGAGATTGTAATGATACTGATAGTGCTAATTGAAATTATTGATTTGAGCTAACACCTTTCTGCTAAATGGAAACTAATCAAATTAATGCAACAGACAACAATTCAAAATATAAATTAAGTTTTGTATAGTGAAAAAAACAACACTTTCATTCAATGCCAGTCAAAGTAAATATTTAATGATTCCATATATGTGATTGTGTTTTCAAGTACTTCAGCTTCATACAAATAAAGTAACTATTATTATCTTTATATCGACTTATATACATTTTATACATTTCATAATTTTCATTTTAGATGAAATAAAAAATATATTTTCTGTCAGTTATTATAACAATAAATAATAATAAACTTTATTTATACAGCACTTTTCTAAACAGTTACAAAGTGCTTCACAGAAAGTAAACAATAATAATAATGAATATAACCCCAACCCTTTTTTTATACACATATACATATGTACATACATGCACATACATATACATATATACATATATACATACATACATACATACATACATTGATACATACATACATACATACATACAAACACATGCACATGTATAAATATGTACATACATACACACACAAACATACATACGTGCATACATACGTATAAATAAAGGAACTCCAAAGTACGAGAACACATAACAAGACTTCAAGGGCATAATAACATGTTACAAAGTTATGAAGGCCTTTTTGAAAAAATAATTTTTTTTAAGAAGTGATTTAAAATTAAAAACAGAAGTAGCACACCTTATTTCAGCTGGCAAGTCTTTATGCAGTCATAAAAAATACAAAACACTCATACAAACAAAGGTAAGATATTCCTTTCATACAGTAACTGCTGTTAAAATATGAACAGAGATGTGTAATATTATTCACCGGAGACTAATTAACCTCTGCCAGTCCTAGCTGTAAACTGTTGTCAAAGCACCCCCCTCCGACTACAACCACTACCAATATATACTGTATCAGTTTTGTAGCTGTTCAAATCATAACTTTACTTCAAAACTATCAGTCTTTGTCTGCATGCATGAACCTGCTAAGAGGCTAAGTCTTGTCTTATATAACTAAAAGACAGACAGCAGACAGAGTTTACTCTTACTTATGTATGACTGCTGTTCACATGTTATGCAAATAAACTCTCTCATCTTGCTGTGAGCAAGGACCTCATGTTCAGTTGACAAAGCACCGTTAATGTGTGAATTTTAAACTGCTTAACATGCATATCACATTAAATAAGGAATATATAATGTACCGTATGCAACATTTGTTGACTTAGTGCAACCTAAATCAGCTTATCTCTGAGAAACATCCCCAAGCTTTCAGCAAGTAAAATCATCGCAATACACCTGCTTTCATCTTCTTTGATGACCCTAAAACTGTTATTTTTACACCTTGTTTTTACCCTTAAAGCATGCAGAAGCTTGAAACAAGTCAAATTCACCGTATTTAAATGCAGACACACTTGTCCACATTTTCATTCAGCACTCTCTTTGATATAACGCCAGATTTTCCACATTGCCACTTTCAACATTTCTGAAGTAAAATAAAACCAAAGCAATACGCAATGAAGTTGGCAGTTTCCCTTTTTTTCCAGTTTTAATCCAGTGCTGCTGGTGGCTTCAGGCATACACTCTCTTCATTACATGCATAGCTCCGATGAGACTCTCAGAGGATGGATCTTTTGTCTGTGTGAGTGTGTGTGTGTTTGTCAAAAGCGGGTTAAGGGTCTGACATTGTAAGACAGGGAGTATGCACTTGTGTTATTGAGAGATCAAAGGAAGGCATGTCCTTGTAAAGTCTTACATCTCCTTGCTATTTCAGCCAACAGGCAGACTGAAACTGTGGTTTGTTGAATGCTACTTTGAGCTTTGCACGAAATTATGTGTTTTGTATGTGTGAGAGACACAGAGATAGAGACAGCCAACAAGGGAGAGCTCATCCACAGGATCCTCAGAGGAGGAAAAGGTTTATATTCATTGCCAAGTTTTACATTTCTACCGCCTGCTTTTCACCAAAACAAACCTCTCTGGTTTCCTCACAGCAAAGAGACCAACATACATTTAGAAAACGGGGAAAAACGCTGGGACCTTCAGACAAGCTGTAATCACCAGTGTCCTGGTTATATAGCAATGTTATTCAAATGTCGGCTGCTATGACATGATATGAACAAAAACGTGTGGCTGATCTAAAGATTAAATTACAAACCACTAGTAGCTCTCAAGTAAAAAACTATGGAGTCTACAGCCATGCTAGCTGCTCAGAAACGCTACATGCAACGCGCACTTGTGCTTTATGCTAAATGCTAATACTACCTGCAAGTGGACTGTATACAGTTGACAGTGCAATCCGTAGAGTCCAAGCGGCAAACTCCGGTCTCAAACTATGTCCATGCAGAAGTGTTATAAACTGCAATTCATCGAGAATCCGCTCGAGGCTGGCTGCAGAAACACCGGAAACCACATACACACCAATTCAAAAAAGACGATCTTTGCAGCATTAATAAACATTTTTTACAGCCTGGTTCAAAAAATGGCTTGGCTCTACGTAGCTAATTTCTCTATCGGCACACACTGTACGGAATTAATTTTTTTCTAACGCGACGGTTCAGAAGATATTAAGATTACGAGTTTTTGCCCAAATAGGGACATGACTGACTTGACTCCCGGACGGGAACACATAGCTGTTGGCTAGGAGGCTCAAACTCCGCCCCTTTACGTCACACTCTGCCTGGTTGAGTTCCGTATTTCCAATATGGCTGCTGCTGCCGATTGGCTTCAAAACAGCGCTCAGGAACAGATGGGTGACATCACGGACACTACGTCCATATTTTATACAGTCTATGGTAGAGCCGCACTGCTAGGACCATGCTTAAAGTAAATATCTCTGGGAGAACCCAAGGGACAAGGGAAATCATGCTGTATAGTTTTCTGCACTATTAGAGGCAGAGCAGACAATATGTCACTTCCTGAGATGAAGGCTACAGCAGCTGAGGACAAGGCCAACCTTCAGTATAAACACACATGTGAAAGAAATCAGTGAGGGGAAAAGAAGGAGAGACGGTGGTTGAACTAGCATTTGATAAAAGACACCAGAAATGAGCTTGTGGAACATTTATTCTCTCACGTGGCTAATGTCCTGGTAGCAGGACCAGTCAAAATGATCATAAATTGTGTTGGTGCCATAACCTCCAGCCATACTATAACTTATGCTCTATAGGCTTACACATTTTCCTCATACGTTCCTGGAACTAATTTGAAAATGGTTTAAATCTCCCCCAGTGAGTTCATTCATTTGTACTGAGCAAGCAGCACGACAGACTTATGACATAACCATCATGGCTAATGTAATTAGTCTATAGTTATAAAAAGAAAAGCGGTAATGAATTGTTCAATTCTGAAGCGAGTGTAATCCATTTTCTTGCTAAAAAGTTCTATTATCTCATGGTTACACATTCTCTGTGAAAGGAGATGTTAAACCTGCTTGTTGAACATATAAGTGTATGTAGTGAATATATGTCTGACTAATCCTGCATTAACACCTGAACGCACCATGGTTATAGCAGTCATGCACATGCACACAAGCTAGAATCATCATAAGTCCCCATCCTGTTTGGCCTGTCAGTGTGATCTCCTCCTCAGGCAAAGAGGGGAGCAGAGGTGGAGGGACTGTGGGTGGGAGTGCCTCAGGTCTTTTACCGAGGGGGCCATATAGACTCTCCTGTCTGCTGGAGGGTGAAATGAGCCCAGGTAGAGCATACTGAGCAGGGGCTGCTGTAGCGAGACCAGATAGAAGGCTCCTCCACCTTTAGCCCTCCTGCATGTTTTCCAGCTGATAAATTGCATATCTGGTCTGGGAGTGTGGAGCAGGGACGGTCCGTCAGTTTTTTGAGTTGGTGCTTGCGAGTGTGTAGGATGGTGCTGATGCTATTGGTGGCTGTGGAGGTGTCAGCTCAAAATTGACAGATTCACTTGCAGCTGATGTTTGCTTGGCTGGCCAAGAGGGACTTAAAATCAATCAATCAATGCAAGAACAGGAATTAAATACAACTTTTCCTCTGAGATAAGGATGTTTTATGACTGGGTAGTAGTAACAGTCATTGGACGTATTGATTGTGTTCATAACACTAAAGCAGTAATATGTACATGAGTAATCTGAAGTAAATATGCGTCTTTTATAAATCTGCCATTCACATTGAGGCCAATTTCTACAGCATAACAATCTGTAGAACCAAGCACTGACTAACAACCCAATGCACTGCCTCTCCCCCAGAGCAAAAACCAACAACTTTCATTAGATTGATTTACATGCAAATGGTGTACTCACACGTGGTGGAAAATGACACTTGTTTCCTATTTTCTTATTTTTCCCCCCTCTGTGCACTGCTTTGCAAATTAAGTGGAGTGTTTGTGACAGCTTGATGCTGGCGGAAGCAACAGCAAGCAGAGCTTTGGATTGCAAATGTTCCCTGAGGGGGCCGGCCCTGGTTTGATATACTTAATAAACTTCAAATCCGACAGGCTGGCAGAGGCAGCAAGCCGCTGCTTATTTCTCTCCCTTCCCACAGTGAGATATGGGGCCCTGTGGAAATGGGAATGGGGAAAGTTTAGAGACTTTTCTAGAAAGGATCAGCAGAGAAAGAAGAGGTGTGTGTGTGTGTGTGTGTGTGTGTGTGTGTGTGTGTGTGTGTGTGTGTGTGTGTGTGTGTGTGTGTGTGTGTGTGTGTGTGTGTGTGTCTGCTTGTTATGGAAGACTGAACAATATATTGTAGAGGTAAGGGAGTGTGTGCAGGCCTGACACAGTGTTTCTATTAAATAAAGCAGCATCTACAGGGGCTGGACTCAGTGATAAAATGTAGGACACTTTTACAAAAACCATATTTTTATGTAGCTTTAATTGTGTGTTGTATATAGTTATTTAATATCAGCTGAGACTTGTGCTCTTCTTCTGTATATTATATCTGTGTTTTAACAGCACTTAACTGATGTACTGCACAGTGGTGGACTTACCAAAATACAAACATCAGCAAGCTAACATGCTCAAAATCAGAACTGCAATATGCTGCTGTTTGCAGATAATGATATAGTGTTTAAAATGTTCACTATCTCATGTAATGCTTTTCGTGCTTTTGCATACAGACAAACTCTACAGCTGAGGTTGACGGAGCTGTAATTTTTACCTAAGTATTAAGTAATGAACCAACTTACAGGACAACAAGTTGGGAACTGGCTGTTTTTCTAAAAAAGAAAAAGGAGTGTGAAAACTAGCTTATTGCCATGATGGATAATTAAGAGGATCCCCCATAGACTGTATAAAATATGGACGTAGTATCTGTGACGTCACCCATCTGTTCCTGAGAGCTGTTTTGAAGCCAAGCGTCGGCGGCAGCCATATTGGAAATGTGGAACTCAACCAGTCAAAGTGTGACGTAATGGGGCAAGTTTGAGCCTCTTAGCCAACACCGATGTGTTTCCGAATGGGAATCAAGGTGGTCATGTCCTTATTTGGGCAAAAACTCGTAATCTTAATATTATCTGAACCGTTGCGTTAGAAAAAAATTCGAATTACAGTGTGTGTCGATAGAGAGATTAGCTACGTAGAGCCAAGCCGTTTTTTGAACCAGGCTGTAAACATGTTTATTAATGCTGCAAAGATCGTCTTTTTTGAATTGGTGTGTATGTGGTTTCTAGTGTTTCTGCAGCCAACCTCAAGTGGATTCTCGATGAATTGCAGTTTATAACACATCCGCATGGGCTTCATAGTTTGAGACCAGAGGTTGCCGCTTGGGATCACCAAAGTCATCAGAATTCATCCGGTGTACAAGTTTTCTTTTCCTCTTTTACACAAGAAGTCTCAAAATGTAATGGAAAGATGTGAAAAGATATATTGAGCGTATGTATGCCTCCCAGCGGATAAAGCTTTTAAATTTTGGACCAATCAATAACAATCTTCTAGTACAGCCTTCAGGTCAAAATGTCAAGATGGTGTAAAAGATCACTTCTTTGTTTACGTAATGCATGAATATCATATCTGTGAGGAAATAATACCCAGTGCGCATCTTTCTGTTGAAAAAAAAAGGAGACGTATATGTCCACCACTGAAAAACCATTGAAAACTGGTCCAAAAGTCAACTTTCAAGGTCTATTTGTAGATGTTGGACATCTAAGCTAGACCACCGTGAAATCTGCTCACAAGATTCTTCACATATCCACACACTTCTAAACAGTATTTCCAAGTCACATCTCATATATGGCTAAAATGATTGCAGTGCATCACAGTCACCCATTAATATAACTAATACACAGGAGTTGGAATTCAACCCACAATCTTAGTTTTAGATGTCTATCACTTACAGCTGTCAGCAAACAAGCTTGATCAGGTAAAATTCAGTTAGGTATCGATCAACTGTGTCAACATTCAGGGGTCTTTCTACCTTGTAGTCAGAGCTTCACAGCTGAAGTGCTTGTGTATGCGGTCTCCTTTTTCTTTTTCTGAAGGGAAAGTTTAAAACTACTCCCTTTCAGTGCCTCTGGATATCCTTGATAACTTTATACAGCCTGTTATTTCCGCTCCTTTCACCATTTAAATAAAGAAATTATAAAAAAAATCATAAGAAAGAAGTAATGTTTTCTGACATGCCCATGTCGTTACCACATTTTAGCCTGTTAAACTGGTTAAAATAATGTTTGTGACCTGAATCCCTCCCTGTTTTTCATCAAAGTCAAACATTTTTCATAATCCTTTTTTCATTATAAATGTTGAAATCTAGGTAGGTGATTGTTGGTTCAAGGCTTAATACCAGTTCAGCTATAACACAACTAATTACAATTATAAACAATTTTACAAACATTTTTTTTTCATAGCATAGTTCTGAAAATCTCCCAAGAGTTCTTTTTAATCCTCCCGTTGTAAATTAAAGTGAGAAATTCAATTAGAGGCTTTTCTTGTCCAATAATACAGATTCAGAACAAAGTATCTGATAGAGAGCAAATACGGTAGTCTGGTCTATTCTGACATATTCTCAGAAGTCTAATCTCTCACGTACATGCTATGTTTGATGTCCAATTAACCAGAATGCACACAACTGAATATCCCATTTAAACCCCATTATCTAGACAAGGGAAATGCTCACAGCTACCTCAGAGTTTCCTGTCAAAGTGCCCATGATCTGCATTTCCAATGATGCCAGCTACTTCCAGAAAAAAAGATGGGAGCGTTGTAAGGAATGAAAATAACAAAGGCAGACAGACCAAAAGAAAAACGTGCCGGTCCAATCAGAGTGAATTTTTGGTTCACAGTTCTTTCACTAATAAATCAGACAGCTGAAATATAAACAATCAACACAAGAACATTTCAATTATACTGATAATACATGTTGTGAGAGTCTTGTTCTCTTGGAATAGACAAACCAAGTGGTTTAAAAAATGACCTCAGTAAATATTGCCTTCATGTGTTTATGGTCTTTAAGTGTTGAGCCTGCTTTTATAGATCATGCTGTACATTTTGAAAGTAATGGTCAAGTGAAGAGTTAAATCCAAAGTAAAGCAGGGTTTGAATGAAGAGTCAAGAGGCTCTGTGGCCCTGGACCTTAGATGTATGACCTCTGACTTGTTCTAACTCTGTCATTCCTTTACCTTCTGTCAGTCTTGACCATATTTAGTCAAGTGACAAATCTTTTTGATTGTGAGTCATTTCCTTAATCAACTATGACAGACATTCACAGATTTTATCTGCAGTTGAGGTTAACAATGTGTTGACAGATAGCTCTCTTTTTATATAGCCTTACACAGTCAAATAATGATTGGCCATCATTGTAGATTACAATATCCTTTTAAAGATTAGAATCCTTGAAAACAGATTTTCAAACAAGCCAGTGACCTTTCTGCTCAATGCTGCAGAGCTACTGCAGTGAAAAAGTCTCTGAAGCACGGGTGACGTGAGCTTGGTAATTGTGAACCTCTCTCTCCTCTCTCTGCTGGCTGGTGTGAGGGGAGCTGGCGAGCGTGTGCTGAGATTGTGAGGAGCCTTACCATTCCCTCTAATAAGCCCCTGTGGGACCTGCATGAACACCGCTGCAAGTACTTGCAAGCCATCTGCAAAGTGAAAGCGCTATAGCTACTTTTAGTGGATGCTTAACAAGGCAAGTGTGAACATTCACGGTTATAGAATAATGACCTGATATCTCTCTGCTCTGTGACAGGTTATTGTCAAATGCAGCAGGGTTACAATATGATGTCAGGTTCAATTGTGGTTCCATGCTCAGTGCAGCACAAATTCTTCCTTGCAACAGAGTTAGACTGGGAAGATTTTATATCGATGTGTGCGACAAAAGGATATTTATGAAGACTCTGCTCTACTACACAACTTCCCTCAGCTGCAGGGTTTCTAAGGTTATGTCATTCAATTACCAGGGAGCTTGACAGAGCTGCCCATGTCTCCAGAGTTCAGAATCAACGTCTGACTCTGCCTTGTTTACTCTGAAGGAGTAGAATGCTGTACACAGTTTGCACTCTTATGTATACAGTAAGTAAGAGACAAGGTACAGAGGGAGGCACGTTTTCGGGATCCTTTTCACCCTGACAAGGTTACTGCCCTATCTACTTGTTAAGTCTGACATCACTAGAGATGCAAAATCTATCTCTGGGTCCAAACGCACCATCACTCACCAGTTAAAACTTGCCCCCGTCTGCTTTTTATGTTGATTTACTTGTGAATAAAAAGCCAATACATTATCAAAACACATGTTTTGCATGAGGAAAACAACATGGCAACTGCTCAGTCTGTCATCTAACATGGTTAAGGTTTAAATTGTCATGAGAAGCTAGCCTATCTGTGGGCTAATGCCAAATCATTCACCAAAGAGTTAAACTAAAGTTTTCCTATACTTAGGCTATTTTCGAAACCGGCTTCTATACTAGCAGTAAGTATTGATTTGGCCAAAATTCAGTAAGTAGTATGTAGTATGTGAACAAAAGCAAAATCTGCAGTATGCCAAAACTCCCCAGATGTCTACTGATTCGGGAAAATTTCACAGTATGCATCGGATCAGTCTGCCTCGCGTACTGTTTCCCATAATGCAGAGCGCTCGTTCCGCTTTTTCTTTTCTCTTCTTTTTTTGACAGGGGAACTCAGTTTTTAGGTGCTGTGAAAGTTATAAAACTCCATATAAACCACTTCCTAACTTTTTAAATCATAAGTGATGCTAAAGAAGCAGTTTCTCTATCAGCTTGGTCGTTGTTTACTTCCGCATTCTGAAACCGGAAATTCAGAACAGACATACTACATACTAAATTCAAAAGCAGTATGTAGTAGGCTGTACCTACTGACTACTACAATAGTAGGTAGTATGTAGCAGGCCGTTTCGAAAACAGCCTCTGTCTTACTTTTGCTTTGTTTTCTACTTGTCTTACAATTTAGCTCACCTTTGTAAAGTTAGCAGCCAGCTAAGATGAACAAGTTCCTCTTCTCTTTGATAACACTACCTGCATGCTGTGAATCAACTGCTTGCAGACTCTGTGCTAAGCGGACATCTAACCACAGATTGAAATGGTTACTATCAGTCCTGCAGCGTCTGTGATCAGAGCTGAAATTGTCTGTTGCTTATAGCAACAGTCTGCTAAACAAGATAGCAGACCTAGGATTGCTTGACCAATCAGAACAGAGTATTTAACACAGCCATTAAAGAAATACATTTCAAACTGAAAAACAAAGTTATTAAATTATTTTTTTCAGGAAGTATTATCCATGAACGCCATATGTCTGTGTCAGCTTTGAGTAATGGGGAGAAAATTACTGATTAGACAGAGGAAGGGCCTGCCAAAGATAGACAAACATGCCAGAGATTCATTGAGTTGCCATTTCCTTTTACACATTTAAGATGCAAAAGGACCTGCCTTCTTGATTTCTGAAACAGAGGGTTTGCACTTGACCCTGTCTGTTGACTCACAAGCCTCAACAACAGCTTGTGGCCCCCATACCAAGGCACTCAAGGAAGGCGAGCAGAATGTCATCGGAAGCTGGAGACGGCAGCATGGGGGCTGCAATATAATTAATTTTCTGGGAACCTTGGCCCCAGAGCTCCTGAGCCTCTTCCTTTCATTTAATATCAGGTTCAAGGATCTCTCCCCCTTACAGCTTGTGGTTCTGCTGGAGGGGTCCCCAGCCTTATCTGTACCCCAGTCTTATCTTTAGCTTTTCTCTGCAACCTGACTGCGGGAAGATTAGCTCTGCACCTCTTGTCAGCTCCTGATTTTCCTTCAGTGAAGACAGAGCCCAACAAAAGCTGACATCAAATTAGTAACATGTTTGTGCTACATGTGTTTTACTGGAGGTCTTTTAGAGCTGTTAAGGATCGGGTGGAAGTCTTTCACGTTTGATTTAAGCTTTCACTTTTACAGGTTTAGTACAAAGGTGTTAAAGCTCATTTTGGAAAGTTGGTCCTTCCATACAGATCCTTTATATCTCAAATTGTAAATCCTTTCTTTCCAGGTAAAGCTAAAAACACATATTTCATACACATTTCTGATGTGAGTGTCTGATAAAAAAATACAAGAACATGAAATTATTCATTCAAATGCTTGGTTATGACCAGTAGTACAGTAGATGTGGGTCAGTTGCTGGCTCTAAGCTGTCACAGGAAGCAGGCTAAAAGCAGGAAGTTGAAGGCTCTGATGATGGGACCTTCAGGGAGAGAACACAAGCTCAGCCAATTAGCTGCTGAAAGGCTGGTGTTGAACTTTGACCATGCCTGCTGTACTTTCATTCTACAGAGAGATCCCATTTTGTTCATTAAGCTCGGTGTGGCATATCCTCTGCTGTCGACAGCTTACAATTACACAAGCATCAGAGGCAAGGTAGGGCCACAAATGGCCCAATTACAATTTTGCTACAGTGTTTTGACATTTAGAAGAGAGGGAAAGCACCAGAGGGTTTTAGGAAAAAAAAATGTTCCTACATTCTCTTTGAATGAAAAACCCAGTCACATCACTGACCACTGTGTAAAGTTGTCACCCCTGTGTATCAGAATCATTATTATTAGAATGACCTGCAGTGGATTTTAGCGCGATAGGAGACAGGATTTTGTGACATCTGACATTTAGGAATAATTTGTCAACAGTCTGTCAACACTTTTACTCTTAAGAAATGAACAGCTATCTCCTGCTTGCAATTTAAATCTGATCAAAAGTTGTTCTGTTGTAGCCTTTCTTTTAATAGTTGCCCTTTTTGGAGAGATATTCATGTGTGTCAATTAAATAATTAAAACCTGAAGATGTCTGGCTCTTCTTCCACCAAGAGGAAAAACTAAAGCACTACCTCCAACCATAAATCACGACTGGTGAAACAAACATGTTGAGGCAAAATCCAGTACAGTAATTTTCCATTATCTACCATCCACTACAACTCAGTTGAAGAATCTTTCAACTTGTTGAGTGACTTCTCTCAAATGAAAATGCTTGTGTCAAGAGAAGATTGTTGTATATTATAGTCAATATGTCTATGACTTGTTGTCTGTTTGTGACTGAGGTCTGTTGAAATCTACCAGAAAGTCAATTGGCTTGTTTCCACCAAGCGGTCTGGTATGGATCAGTACAGTTTGGTACGGGTTGGATCGGTAACGCCTGATCCTGTTTGCGATTCCACAGCCAACCATGCCCTACTTTGTGGGCGGCGTGTAAGCCGAAAGCGTGGTGTCATGGCAGCGCGACACAGTGTACTTTGCTAATAAATGCAACGCAGAAGGAAAACACGAAGAAAGACTGCACCTCCGTGGTCAACCATGGAACACTGTTTCTTGATGCCAATTTTCCAAACAAAAAAGTTATCTTCCCAAAGTCCACTGGAGATGTAAACATGGCGGGGTTATGTGTTGTTCTTTATTACCCCTGTCGCACGGGAAGTGACGATTCTTCCGACCAATCAACAGACTGCAGTGTTTCAGTGTTTGTAACCAAACAGAAGGGTACCAAAAAGTGGGATGGTATGGCTCGGTAATTTGGGGACCTGTTCCAGTTTTAGTCAATGGAAACGCCACAAAATGCGTGCCGTACCGAGACGAACCGAACTGAACCGCTTGGTGGAAACAGGGCTAATGACATATGCTGGTTGCCACCAACCAGAAAATGATGGAAAGACAAAAAAAGAAGCAGCAGCTGCAGAAGAAATAGATTCAGTAACCCGCTAGCTAGCTAGATAGCATTCAATGCAGTGTGTGACTTCTTCTGTAGCAAAAATCATGTCGGAGGAGATGACAGATGAAAGCAAGGTACCCAACCTACACTGAAAAAAGGTACTGGCAACAGTTCGGAAGTTTTGGGGATTTTGTAAATAACAGCCAAAAGTGATATAATTGATATAATCTAATATTGTAATAGCCTTATTGTAATGGTTGTTTTCTCCTCTGAGTAATAGTTTAACTCTACAGACAAATGGACTGTGATGGCCTGTGTGAGCTTTTTTACACTTCTTATAATGGGCATTAGTCACATAATGAAAACATTTGTGTTTTGTTCTACAGTTTGGACTATAAAATAAACTTAAATGCCTTTATTATTTTGGTCAGAATTAAGCCCTGCCTGTTTATTTTTTAGGGGAATTTGGTGAATGCAATAGCTTTTTTCCATCAAGCAGTTTATTAGATTTGGATCAATCAGGTTAAGCTCTGCAATATTTCATGTTCTCATGGATCATCTAAGATGATGTTCAAGTGTTATCATAACACATTCTTTCATATTGCATTAGTTAGTCCAAAATGATAAAAGTCAACCCCCCCACACAGACACACACACATATGCATGCACCTCTATTACATGCAGCCCCATTGTGTGTTTGGTTTGGTATTACCCATCTTTGATATGCAGCACTTGTTTCTATAGCATGTGTGGCTCTGTGTTTGCATGTGCATACTGAGCACACAAGGATATACACAATCCTGTTATTGGTATTTAAATCAAGACTCTCTTGCCTTATTTCAAAATGCTTGACCATGTGCAGGCGCTCCCTTCCCTCGCAGAGGGACTTAGACAGTGTGGCAGTGGCTAACAGTCAGCCCACTGTATTTACACAGGAACACAGTCGGAAATCTGTCATGGCCTGTGTTTATACTGAGGCACTGCTTCGTGTCGCACCAAGCCGATGAGTAGAGGTCTCAATCTGTTATCTGTTAACATGCCCTGTGTCTGGAGACTCTTTTTTTTAGGGGGGCTTTTCCGGGTTTGGCATGACCTGAGGAACAGCTGTATGCTGATCCAGCTATCGAGGGCCAGGTTGACAAAGTGTGTTCAGAGTGAAAAGGTTTTTCGAAGAGGGACTGGAGGTCAAAAGACCAGGTTTAAGGGGCAGATGAAGAACTGCTAATCTGGCTGCCAGCAGAACACAACATTTCTGAAAATAAGAGAGAAGAAAGCTGGTCCATGAGGAAGAGACTTGATCCAATAAAGATCCAGTAAAAGGGCTGAACTTAATAGGGCTGAACAGAGATGGAAAAGAAAGCTATGTTAAGTCTATCTCTGCTTACATGAACATACAGGCACTCTTTAAACTGAAAGAAGAAGCAATGATGATGGTGATATGTTTACAAGGTACTGTTGATCTGGTTATTACAAACTATGACAAGAATGGAGTTAGTCTAATGTTGTTATTGAGAGTGAATTTATACTCCTATAAGTTTACCGCTAATTTCTTTAGCCAATGCTAATTTCAACAAAACTTCTGAGTCATTACTTAGTAAAACCCATAACCGTTCTGAAAATATGTAAGAAACTGTTATCCATACTAACATAGAAACTTATCCTAGACTTAGTAGAGATTCAGACAAAATTGTACTTTGATCCTGTTACCTCACCTAGATCAGTCAAAAATGACGAGTTAAAAGTAGACTACTACTTCTGTCAGGTATGATGCTTCTACACAAAGCGGCAACCTCCGGTCTAAAAATATTAGTCCAATGCGGAAGTGCTAAAAACTGCAGTTCATCGAGGATCCGCTTAAGGCTTACTATGGAAGTACCGGAAACCACATACACACTAATTCAAAAAAGCCGATCTTTACAGCAGAAATAAACATGTTTACAGCCTGGTACAAAAGAGAAGCGAAGTCTGGATAGCTCATTTCTTGATCGGCACACACTGTACGGGGGTGAAATTTGTCTAACGTGGCAATTTCAAAGATATTGAGATTATGAGTCTTCCAATGAGAGGCACAGCTGACTTGATTGACAGGCGGGAACACTAGCTGTTGGCTAGGAGGTTGAAAGCCCGCCTCTTTACGTCACAATCTCTTGACCACACCCAAGAATGTGGTCTTGAATCCAGTGTCTCTGTACTAGAGACACTGGGATGTTAGACGAGTGTTCAGAACAAAAGGAACGCTTGAAAATTAAGAAAACAGCTTGTGCTTCAGTTGTATGTGGAAAACAGGTGACATTTGAAAATGGAGGCTAGAATTTCATGGCTTTGGAGAACCTCGTCCAGTCTTTTTCTCTTACAGGTGATTGATTCTTGCTGCAAAATCTTAAATCTTTGGATACTCTCAATAAAACGTTTCATGTGAGTTGTCAGGACAAAATCTTGCAGCTGGACAGAAAGATTGCTGTTTTTTTTAATTAAAATTCAAACTCAACAGTTATTCAAACAGACATTGAGACTGAGCTTTTGCTCAGTCTCAAACATCCCTAAAACATGGCCATCTTTAAACCACTTCTTAAAACTCGCTCTAATAGCCTGGCTTTTATGTGATGTCATCTTCGTATTGTCTTTTTATCGTCCATTTACTTTTTTTAATCTCTGTGATTTCTTTTTCATTCTTCTAATTGCTTTATTTCCATGGTATCTCTAACTTCTTATATTACTTTTATTTCTGTTCATTGCTTTTATTAATAGCCTTTATCTGTTTTACTGCACTGATGTGTTATTTTTATTTAAGTGATTTTGTACATTTTATGCTGTATATATAATTTGTTTTTCATTGCTTTTATTCTTTATGTTACTGCTCTATTCTTTAAAACATTTTAATTTCTTTGAAATACTTTCATCTCTTTTTACTTCTTTTATTCCTTTATTGTTTGTCTTTTTTCAATTGCTCACATCCTCTCACATCTTTGGTCCTCTTAGTTTTGCTAGGTCTTTATGTTATTTGGGTTCTTTAGTGTTTGTGTTCATGTCAAAGCAATTTGTAATCCCACATTTCTGAAGATGCTATATAAGAAATTATGGTTATTTTCATACAAATTGTGCACAAAGACTACATTTGTATTGGTTTAGTTGACACATTTTAGCCTACATTTTATGTATGATAAAAAAAAATCAAACATTAATCCCTTGCTTAGGGCAAGAAAACAGCTTCAACAGCCTTACACATGTGGTTCTATTTTGAGAGATAGAGACAACTTTGGGATGATTGACAAGAAACAGCTGTGAAGGAGGATAACGCAAGCCCGCAATTCAGTGCCACCAGAACACAGGTGTCAGTCAATGCAGCTAATTAAAACAAAGCCAGCAGTGTTAATGAAAAATGATGAGTGAATGTGTCGCAGCTCTCATTTCTGTCAGTTTAACTTTGACGAACTTATCAGCAGAGAAATACATGGTGATCTCAAGAAAGTCCACTGATGAAGAATTACTTATCTCCCCTTATTGTTGTATACATGCAGAGGGATGTTGAATTAGTAATCGTGGCAACAAACTTCATATTGTCAACACAAAGTCTGACTTCTATTTTGCTGCTTATTTATATGTGTGCATAAAGCTTGAACAGCATCAAGAACATGCTGAATAACTCCTGCAGTCCTTTGTTGACATGAAAGCTCCCCTGCACTCTAATCAATGAGTGCCATTTCCCATGCAATGCAGGTTGCCTTTGTTAAAGGGAAAGAACAACAAAACCTTCACTTTATGATTTATAAAAGCAATTAAGGTCAGCTCAATGACAACCTCTCTGGAAATATTGTAGCAAAGGCTTTTCTTGTTGAAATACTTGGTCTAGGCCAGGGCAACTATTATGGATGATACTCCCACACTCAACCTCCCTCAGCACATTGACAGGGATCAGAGGATGCCCTTTCAATAAGCTGATACAAAATTCAACATGATTTCTGTTACCATGTCATTATTTCAAACTGTGTTATTTAATCTAACTTTACAAAAGTCTGTAACGGAAAATACTACACTTGTGACAGTTTGTGAACTGGCAGAGTTGACCGATATTATGTGAGGATGTGAGCACAATTAAAGAAAAAAAAAACCTTGTTCAGTTTTTTTAGTTTCATTTCTTCTTCCTGCTGCATAGAATTTGCGTCACTGCTACAACTAGACTATCATCAGAAAGAAAGAAAGAAAATACCCAAAACTGAATAGGTAAATAATAATCAGTCTCAGTTTGAAGAAATGTTGTGTTCTTAATATTCATCTCCTATTATCATGTGTTGATTGTCAAATTGTCACTCAGAGATAAGAGACAGAACACACTAATAAAAACCAAGGTTGTGACCATCAATAACAACACAACAAGCTACTGAAAACTGAAGTACTGCTAAGAGCTGACAGGAAACAAGATTAAGGTTCTTACTGTCTCACGATGTGCTAACAAAGAAACATGAAATATAGCAGTGTTAGAGTCAGTTTCTTCAAGCAGGAAGTAGTGCCTAATTCTGGCTTCCATGAAGAGACAGTAATGCCTTCTTGCTTTATTGTCAATAAACAGTACTTTTCAATTAAATTCCAGTGGTTTTATTAGAAATAATTACATTACAAATGTAATTTACATTTACAGAGCAGATTGCTGGTGTGGAAAAATATGATACAAAATGTTTAACAAACAGTTTTTTTCAGGACATAAATACATGATATCTATTCATAATGTATGGTAAGTATGGGACCCCAGGTTTAATATTGTGAAACTTATTACGCTGATTTAAAAGATGGTGTAGGCCAGGTCTGATGACAGCAAACAAGTTAGCCAGTGAACATAACTTTAAGCCAATCTTTTTCTTTGTATTAAGAAAAAGAAACTCAACACAAAAAATTGATTTTGCATGCTAAAGCTGAACACTTCCCAGCACACCACACCACAAACTTTCAGATGTAACCACTATCTATGTCATTGCCCTCATAAGCAGACCCAAACTCATCTGAATAGTTGTCTGTTCTCACTTGAAGGACCGTGTTTTGTAGGACGTCTCTCTCATGTAGCAAGGCCTTATATTCTTTTATTAATTTTCTCAGCATGTCGTTGCAGCAAGAACACAACTCAGTCGTATTTTGGTCCATTTGGCAAAAGTCTGATGGTGACAGGATACCAACAGGAAATGGATCTGTATCTTCTTTTGAAAAAACTGGTAAGAAAAAAACAAAAAAAGATTGATGACACTTGTTGCATTTTTAGTGTCCTACGGTATATCTTACACTTGTGAGATAAAGTACTGCTGTTGATGACTTACAGGCAAGGCGCAGGGAGACATTAAGCGTAGCCTGTAAGATACACATCACTCCTAAAGTTATAATCCCAACTCTCAGCAGTCTTCTTCCTGTGGGTGTTAAACATGCACACAAAGAGGTACATCTTATTAAAACATAGGAAACAATTATTTATGAACAAAGACATTTTAATTGTTTTTTAGATATATTCTCTTACCTGGCTGTTCAGTGGCACCACTGTTTGAATCTGGTCTCTTCAGTTCATCGACACTGATGTAGTCATAAAGTTCACCCTCTTGTGCCATGGTGATCTATGTGAGACAGTTTGCTCTGCGTGTTGAACTCAAAAGACTCTCAAAAGTAAGGAAGTGGGTTTGTGATTAGAAGATATAAATAGAGATTTAAAAAAAGAGAACTTCTGGTATAACTGCAACTAAAAACAAGGAAAGACTCATTTCGGCAGCCGTTTAGCCAATCCCCTTTCAGATGACCAGTTTGTTGAGTGTATCTATCATCTTTTACAGATATTTTTGGCAGTGAATCTTAAAGGAGCTCCAAACTGTCCCAAAATAAAGAAAGAATCTGTTGCTTCAGGTCTTGGACCTGGTTCAACATTTCCTTAACTAACAGGCAACACCTTTTTTTTCAGTGTTGTTTGAGGCTGCAGTAAAGGTTCAAGATAAAAATTGTATTTTACAGCTCATTTAATGTTTTTATACATTTGCAAAATAATTTTCAAATAAAATGGTTTCATTGTCGTCAAACACCATAGTGTTGTTTGCTAGAACATACAGTCAAGAGCAACTATTATTACATTGGAGGTATTTAATGATGTATAATGTAGCTTTCAGCAAGCTTTCCACTTTTAGATGTATAGCAGATGTATAACAGTCCCCAATTGTTTAAGCAATATTTTTTAAGGAATGCAAATTTTCACAAATGCACAAAAATGAATTTTCAAAGCAGTATTTGAATTATCGGCATGTTCAAATGAAACAGACTTAAACCATCTAATGAATAGACCAGAATGAATTATACTTACTCAGTATTTTGGATTTCCCCTTCTAGCCTGTTTCAGATTTGACTGCCTTTAGAGTCAGCCGCAGCTTGCTTTTTGTTCCTTCTTTGTACCTTACCACAAGACTTTTTCAGAATCATATGTAACAGTCTCTTATACTGCATGCCTTTTCTAAGGAAGTTAAAAAATTAAAAAAACAAGAGTGGGTTTTAAAACATTAAGTGACACTCAGTCATCAACACTTGCAGGGTGTGAGAAAAGAAGACTGCATACATATGTAAACGGTTGTCAACGATACAGTTAAGATGAAACCACGAACATGTGAATAACATGTGTGATAAGACTCCTACATACACCGGTGGCTGTTGAGCTTACATTTATGCATGAACTCTGATCCATCCAATTTAATATTTCTCCCTGGAGGTGAAATCCAGGGAAGGAATGAAGATGTTAATGCCTGTCACCATAGTAGGCTGCCACAGCAAAAGCTGAACTTTATCAGTTTAAATAATAGCTGCAATGACATAAATGATACAGATACTGACAATACTGTACCACTCCCATATCCTAACAACCACAGGGGAACACACACATCATAGAGTTGTGGAAATGGGTGAAATTAATGGGTGTGTTCGGGAAGAGGGAAGCTGTTTCCTGACACTGAAGTGGATTAGGGGGTACAAGAGTGCATTCTAGTGGCTAACAGAAGAACCACAGGAAGCTTTTGGAAGATATGCTCTGGTTGGTTTAATTTCTATGGGCTTTTTTGTTTGCCATTTTGAAGTTTTCAAAATGATGAGATCCTGCAAATGATGCTGATGTTTAAAGTGCAGTGACATAGGACTTTTTTATTTTTTGATGCAACCAGTTTAAATAAGTTTAAGGGTTCCTGATGCTCTGTTGCTATGGGGAACCATGTCATAGGAGGGGGCTTACATTTTTAACAGCAGGTTAGTTATAGTGACCAACAGCTAGCTGTAGAGACAGGGAGACAGGCAGACATGGCTGCCCAGAGAGGAGCATCTATGTGCTCACTGTTCTACAGGGGACATAGAGACAGAGATGCACTTCCTCCTCCACTGTAGCAAGTTCTCTTTTCTAAGAGATTCCCACTACAGAGAAATTACTAAAATAGTAACAAACTTCCCAGCATTAACCAGAAGAGAAACTGTCAGTTCTCCTGGGGGAAGGGTCAGCAGCTCCTCTGGCTGCTAAATATGTGTCTGCCTGTCACAGCCTGAGGGACGCACCATCCCATAATATTTGATTTTAGGTGAAGGTTTTATGAGCATACCGCATCAAGTGAGGACATTGAGATATGCTGTATAGGTGATACCATTGTTTTAATGCGTATAAAATATGTAATGAATATATATGTAATGAATATAATATGTAATGAATATATAAGTAATGTA
Organism: Notolabrus celidotus; assembly: GCF_009762535.1. Taxonomy (NCBI): domain Eukaryota; kingdom Metazoa; phylum Chordata; class Actinopteri; order Labriformes; family Labridae; genus Notolabrus; species Notolabrus celidotus. Next base: position 23,822,802 of record NC_048272.1, read on the forward strand.
TGTGTATAAATCGTATGTGCTTTGGCAACAACATGTCTTTGTTCATGCCAATAAAGCAAATTGAATTGAATTGAAATGAATATAAATGCTATGCTAGTGCTGCTAATGTTCAACTGTAGCTAAATCAGTGGGTAATGCCAGTTGTGTAATGTAATGCTTCAAGTGAAGTTCATAAAAGATACTAAAAAATCATGAGATTTGGTGTGTGTGTGGTTCAGAAGATGTATCATATACGGCCTATAAACAGCATTTATAGCTGAGTCCATCCATGCAGAAAAAAACAATTCCAAACTCTGAGGCAGAAGCACACACATACCTGCACACATGGTCACTGCACACATTCAATAAAGACACTCAACCATTTACTCACACAGCCCCTCTCAGACTATATCATACCATGCATCCGTGCACACACACTCACATTCAATTCCATGAATTCAGATGCACTCATGTGGGAGGGCACACACAAACACCTAGCTGCATGCTTACAGGTATTTCAGGTGTTAGTGTGTGTGCATGCACATGTGGACCTCTTTAAAGAAAAATACATAAGTCACGGAAAGAACCTGAGCTGTCACTGGTGTGTGTGTGTGTGGATGTGGATGCACCAATGAGTGCATACAGAGCTTTGCCCCAGGCCACAACGTCACTCTGCTGGTATGAAGATATCACTGAAGATATTTATTATTAAAGGATTTAATATGAGCCATGCATTAGCCACTTTGATCCAGTATAAAATATCCCAAAACATGATTGAAACTGATTACCCCAACATTTGCTACAAACATTCACGGTGCCCAGAGGATGGATTCCGATGTCTGTGTGATTTCCTGACCTTTCCCCCTTCACACAACTATTTTGACTTTTTTTCCTATTCAACAGTACAATAGGCAATAGCACTTCTTGGGTTTCTACTTATTATGTGCTATATGTCAATATCCAATGGGTAAAATGTCATGGATTTTTGTTGTTTATGATTCCCAGAGGATGTATCCTAAAGACCTGCCATCAGCACCAGCAAGTTCCACTGGGATTAGTCTTGAAGTTGAATACCTCAACAATGATTGAATGGTCTGTCATTACATTCAGTATACATGTTTATGTCCACCTCAAAATGAATTACTATAACTTTGCTGGTGGCTCAACTTTTAATCTACAACATCGTACGATTTGAAATGGTCCAGCAGGCTGATTGGGGAGTCACAGCTATATCCAGTAGCCCTGTATACCTGACAGTTACAGAGGATGGCTGGTTCAATTTTAAGCAGTGACTCCCACCCTTTAAACCTTGAATTCCCGCTCCTCCCATCTGGACGGAGGTATAAGGTCCCGGCATGCTCAACCAAGAGATATAAAAGCAGCTTTGTTCCAGCAGCCATCAGAACACCATATGGGCTTTTGTAGTGTTAACGGGCTGGTTGAGTAAAAATAAAATGTCAACAGACTTTAAAAGTGTCAGGGCAGAAAGTCAGGCTAGTGTTCAGACTTCCCCATGAATGAAAATATTAAGTTTGAGATTAAACTCTTACCATGAAAGTGCTACCATCTGTGAAATATACGACAAATTTTAAGGCTGTTCAAATAATTCATTTTTAAATCAATAAAATCAATTTTTTTTATTTCTATAGTTATACCTGGGTAATTAGCAAAACAATATTTGTAAGGAGGTTATTACAATAAGTAACTCAATTTCCTGTACTGACTTGTTTCATATTGTCTTTGTGAATAAATGTAATAATATCTGTATTTCAATCAAAGCACTGTTGTGCCTCTAAGCAGGGCCTTACTTGGCTGTTGCTGTGGTATGAGACTCTTTGGTCCAATCATGTCACTACAGACAATACTGATCTGATAATTAATTTGAAATTAACATATGCACACACAATGCCCTAACCTAAATAACTTTTCCTGATTTCCTTTCAATTTTTCAGACTTTCTTGTCCTCACATAATTCAACATTTGATCTTTTATTGTTACAGTTTATTCTTAAGACTCTCAAAAGTGCTAGTTTATGTTTCTTGCAACTTTGATGATTCTTCATTTAGCAAATTTTTACCAACAGAAAACTTACTGTGCTTGGGCGTTTATGAAAACTGAGACTTTGAACATTGTGTGCAGTCATGTCCAGGACGAACAGGGTGACCAAAGATTCCTCTACTTTGGAGAAAATGACCCAGATGTGGCATGTTGTTTCTCATTAGCGACATGCTGCTAACTCTTTCCCCTGTCAAAATAAACACCCTGCCTTGAGTGTGTGTGTGACAGCGTGAAATGAGTACTCGGTTAAGTGAAAGAAAAAAAAAATCAGAGAGCTTTCCATCTTTTAGTGTTGATTTGTCCAAATTTGGTCTGCTATGTCCTGGAGGGGGGAGGAGGGGGAGACACTGCATGGTGGGGCAATAGTGTAACTAAAAAAAGAGAGGGAGAGATACAGAGAGAAAGTGTTTGGACCAGCTGCACAGCAAATCTGTTTATTCTGCACAATTTGGCATCAAACACAACAGACTGCTGAGTACTTGCTACTGCTTGTGGTGCCCCATTAAAACGGAATTTATTGCTGCCTTAAGAGCAAGCCCAAATTACACATTTTTCTGTCTCCTCCCTTTCTTTTGCAATGTTCTTCCTCTTTTCCCAGGCTGTGCTGATGCTAGTTTACGTGGGTTTTCTTCCCCTTCTAGCAGCTGCTGTCAGACAAGTCATCAGAATGCCTCATTACAGAGCTGAACAGGGCTGGTATGGTTGGCATGCCCACCAACCTGTCAGCCATCACTGACATCTCTTTACATTCACGAGTGAGTGGCACCAAGACATGAAACTAAGGCTGTCTGTGATTTTGGTGGCATCTCATGCAACCATACACACTAACATTTCTGCTGATTAACCATTATTTTCCATTTTCCTGCAACACCCCCTCTCTGGTCGGTTGAAAGGTGTGTCATGGAGACAAATAAGAAGGCATTCTTGTTATTTACTGGCAGTGTTATTTTATGAAGGAGTTTTGATTCAGTTGCAAACTGATGACGGTGACTTAAATAACACAGTGCTTGTTTAAGCTACAGGACAAGTTACATCATCAGCCTGACAACTTACTGTTATCAGCTTCATTTACACCTGTAACCAGGCTTGAGACTTAAGCTGTAAAGAGAGCGTGAACCCAGGGCTCACAACCTCGCTTCATAAATCTCTTCAGCCAATGATAAATTCATATTTAATGACCACGGCTATCGTCTGAGAAGGAGGAGCATTCTTTCATTATTGCCTCTTTCCCCCTGCTGCTTGGTCGAGGTAATTGATTTCTCTGTGGTAACAAGGTATCGACCACGCACGGTAGCCAGCTAAGACGGTGGTTCGATTCAAAGGAGGGGCAAAGAGAGGAGGGAAAAAAGAAGGAACGAGGGATGAAGCAAAAAGAAGAGATAAAGCAAGAGGGCGAGAGCATTGAAAGCAAACAAGCCAGACAATTATTTGCAGAAAAAACTGGCCAGCTTTAGGTGGGTGTAGATTGGACAATGACTCTTGTCTTGTTTTTTAGGGCTGTAATAAGCCTTGTGAAGAGCATAGTTTGGTATTTCAGTGATGCTGTTTTAATTCACCAAATGGAAAGCATATTGATCACACAATCTGTCACATAATTCACTGAAAACAGTGTCAGAAACAAATCTGGAGGAGCACTTTTCAAGCACATGCTTAGGCTGCTAAGGAAGCACTGTTTTGGTCCCGGTCCGTGTGTTTATAAATCTGTAGCGTTTCACTTTTGCTCTCTAAACCTGACAAACTGCTCCTTTTCCTCTGCCCAGTTTTATGAGATTTCAGAAGCAAATCTACATGATGACGAGCCGGATCCACCAGTTAATCTTCCAAATAGGAGAGAGCAGGTTCTACAAAAACACAGCAAATCAAAGAAACCTGACACCAAATATAAAAAATTAGTGTTTGAATTTGAAAAAGCACACTCAAAACTAGACAGAAACAAGTCACAGAGGGAGTATTGGTCTGGTGGCTAACTCTGCCTTTCACTTTGACAAACATATTGATTAGTTACATGATCAGATGGTTAGATTTGACTGGCAGTTATTGAGTTAACATCTCAGCCGTAATGGCATTATTGGCCTCTAGCAATGCCGCAGACACCTACACAGCAATGGTTTGACACATGTAGACTATTTTCAGTCGATATCAGTGATAACCAAACATGAATTGAATAATGTATCGATTGTGTTCAGCTTCCAGAGATTGAGATAGTTCCTTCGGCATCACCGCCAGCAGCTCACCACATAAAGCGAAGAATTAAACAGTGCTGTTGTTGTTGTGTGTTTACCAGCTTACATTGTAATTTATTTAAGAGCTCTTAATTGGACTAGTTACTCATTTGGCCCTCACTGGTCCCACAGCAGAGTGGAGCTCTATCACTGCACACTAGGGCATGCTGGGATATGGAGCTACAGAGACTCACTGTACACAGCCAGCTGTTTGATGTCTGCTGCCGGCAAGCGTATGCTGCACCGTACAGCATAAATAAACACATAATCCCCTGATGAGAGGACAGATCGACACTCAGGAGACCTTATTTCAGGCTAATGAACTATTAATGTTGATTTGAAATTCAAACATTTTCTCCAGGAGAGCTCCTCTGCAGTTCTTCGTGGCTCTTTGTGTGAAGCGAGAACAGACTAATTTGGATGAACTCTGCCCCATATTTTCAATTCTCCCCCAAACAGATCTCAAAATGCTCGATGTGTTTCTGAATAAGGTGCTAAATGTGTGTCAATGGGTTCAGCCTGATCTAGCACTCTCAATTGTTAATGGAATAACTATAAGTCACAGAAATGGTCCTTGCTTTTAATTCATAATAACGTTAGACCTTGTCGCCTGCCCACTCAGTCCAATAGATTATGGAAAAAGCTGTAATGACTATTGGAACAATGAGCTAAATTGCATTATCATTCTGCGGCACGTTGGCTTTGGAATAACCGTCTCTGTGCTTCTTTCTCTGAAGATCTTGAATAACAATGGGGAAATATTTAATTTACACCAGAAAAATGAAGATGAAGAGTGCTAAACATGAATGTTTTAGGCATTATGAATTGGGAATTATCATACTCAGTTAATAGGGTAATGCTAATCCATTTCAGGTGAAAGAGGTTTGTATTTTGGAGGGGGTTGGATGGTTCACAATAAAGCCCACAAATCCAACATGTATGAGTCACATGCTCTATGGGTCTCATTTAAGGGGGTTCCTCACCCTTCATGCCCTTCTGATGCATGAATAACACTCCCCGAAACAAAAGGAGCAGTCTTTTGATGCTTTATTTTCAGCTCAACCATGGACTTCCATGATTTTAATTAAGCTCAGACAAAGAAATGAGTGTTAACATTTAGTCCACAAAAAGTAGGTTAAAGTAACTACATCAGTTAGAAAATATTTCATTAGAGAAATATAACAATACAATGGAGTACTTGTACAAGAATGCATAAAACATAATTATACCAGAGTCTTACATTCTCACAGTATAAATAGTGGCAGCAAAGTTGGTTATATTTGGTTTAATGAGGAAAACTGTGAAATCGGTTTGTCATAATGAATTTCTCTCCTCTAAATAACTAACACTTGAACCAGTAATGTCATCATCATGTTAAAATCTGGGGCTAATGAGGCGTGACAGAGCGTGAGCAGCAGAGAGAAGAAATCACCTCAGAAAGAGCGTCATTTGTTTTGCATTACTGGTGATGCAACCCCACAAGAAAATCAGTGTCAATACAAATACATAAAAAAACATAAATGTGCATAATTACTAAAGAAGCCCCAGATTGTATTTTTTCTTTTTTAAATTGAGAAGACCACTCACGTTATATTGAATCTTTGGCTTGTGAGAGAGAAATAATTGACTGACCGTGATGTCTCACAGGAAAATCCCACAACATTTTCAATGATCAGTCCATGTCTAAAAGCAATTATGGTCAGAAATACTGACTGGTGTGCATAACTTATAGCAGGTCATCTTCATTGTTTATGGCTTGCTTATTAGAAGTGGCGCAACAGCGACCTCTAGTGGTTAGTACTCCCAGGTATATACACATTTTCCCAGGTTGTTGTTAGGTAGCTACAGTGCAAAATGCATTATTCCCATTCAGTATCAGTGTTTACATTGCAGTATTGTTAAATCATACAAATCATCATGATTTTTATATGTCATCATATTGTGCAATCAACATAAATATATATTTAAAAAATCATGAAAAGAAGTAAGGTGTCACTTTCAGGAAAACAACAAGGCAACCAATGCCAAAGACAAAGAAACACTGGCTATTAAAAAAACATCTGTGCTCTTTCCTCATTGCAGCACTGTATTTCACAAGTGCCCAAGCACTACTGACACTGTGGTTAAAACCACAGGTTTAGAAATCCAACACAATGAATGCATAGTATTTTAACATCATCAAAGCATGAAGTAGAATATAATCATCCTTGAATATGTTTAGGATGGTAGTTTGGTCATTAGGCCTTCAGACTTCTTACAATCAAACTGGTGTTGCAGCAGTTTTGGTCACTTAATCATTAGTAATCAAAGATATAAAAACAAACTTCAACATGCATGCAGGAATCTTTTGAAAGATGAGACCTGGCTAGAAAAACGTGCATAAGATACATGTATAAAAACTCAGTAATAAAACTGTTACACGCTATAATTGCAAAGTAGTTTTAGTCCCACATGATTATCTAAACATATATATTCTTTTATTGCAGTTAGTGACCCAGAGGTACAATTTAGGTGGCCTTTTTGTTTTGTTTTTTATCATCTTTTACCGTTACTTCAGCTGTGGAGAAGCGAAGAAGTTGCACTGGCGGTTCGAGACAGCTGTTGCTTTGCTCTTGCTCCCAAATCTATGAGTGAGGGGGGTCAGGGGTTAGAGGTTAGGGGGCAAACAGTAGAATTTTTAGCTTAGTACAAGTGATGCTACATCGCCAAATGAGCAGAGAAACTTTGAAGATGATGTTCAGACATAAAAGTAGAATACATTCTTGGTTTCTGTCAAAGTGTTTGTTTCAAAACTTGAAATGTGTCATGACAAAAAAAATGTCATGACACATAAATCACTATGTTTCCCAGAGTTTTATACATAACAGCGCGTAAAACTCACCTTTGTGATTAACAACTTTTCATTAGAATAAAGTGAATTTCAGTCTCTTTTATGACGAGTACCTAAATGGTCCTTGTTCTTAGAATGATATAGAGTTAAAAGAGAAAATGGTAGCAGCTCTATAGCAGACAATAAACACTCAACCATAAGCTATTATCTAATGACCCAAAGAACCCTTTGCTTGACCCACACAGGTGTTTCCACTTGATATGCCTAATGAGACACCTCCTCATTTCAAAGTAGGATAAATAGAGGTAAAGACGATTCTCATGTTTAATAATGTTCTGTTCTATTTTAGTGTTCAGTTGCTAATATATAAACAAGGAGCTGATCATATTAGTTTTGAATACAGCTTTTTCCGTTCACAGAACAGTTATCCAAGATAAATTCATTTATAGTCTGAAATGGTTATTTCCACATATGTTATAACTACTATTTTTAGCTTGGACTGGGCTAAGTGGCATTTGAAAAGCATGACAGTGCGAGTGTGTTAAAGTATGAGTGAGCTTACATGGATGTGCTGGAGAGAGTGTGCATCATGCGCTTGGAGAGAGAGCTGGAGGACGGTGTTTTGGACATCATCTGGTGCTCTGGAGTGGTCACTGGTCCCAGTATGCTCCCTTTAGATCGTGGGAAGATCAATACTTTCCAGGTTAACAACATGACAGATTTATATTTGTTAACAAAAGATGCTGAAAATATATTCTTTATACAACAGAAAGATTTGATCTCTTGTTGTCATATTATTTACTGCTAACGGTTGTTCTTAAATTTCCATATAATCTTACTTTCATGCTGTTTATTTAGAGTAACTTACCTTTGTGGTCAGGAGTTTCCATGTGGTGGGGATCGCCCATGTCTGCACTATCTGGATAGGCAAAATGGCTCCAGTAGCCCGCTGGAATACTGAGCAAGCGCTCTATAACCTAGAGAGAAAAATCAAATTAATCTAGCATCTGATGTTTAAATTAAAAGACTAAATAAACTGAATAACTGATTTTAAACTACAGAAAAACACACAAAACTACAAATAAATATTATTGGCTACTGAAAAACATCCATATCAAGGTGTAATGTTATCAGCTGCTTTACCCTTGGTTGTCTGTTTGTATCATGCAGGATGGTCATAGGCTCTGGATCCGGAACAGCATGACCCACAAGGGTCGGCCCAAACACCCTGGCCAGGTTGTGCACATCCATCTTAGTGTCCACACTGTGAGAGACTCTGGGAAAAGGAAGGGTGATAACATTTCACTACTCTTGACTTGCATGAAAACGTATCTGTACTTCAGCAATGTAAGAGGTTAAACATAAGCTGCTTAACTGCTCACTGTTGTGTCAAACCAAAAGTACTTTCAACTTACACGTCATTGTTAACACAACTCCTGTCTAATGAGTGGAAGGTTAGGAGCAGTGAGGAAAGGATAGAGGACAAGATGTTTTAGCTCTGTTGAAATGTAAAGAAAATTACTTCTGTAGATGGATCATGAGGCAGGCCAGACTGTCCCGGTTAGGTTGAGGAAGCTCACTGATGGTCTGATACAGCACGGCAAGACTGTTGTCTTCATCCTGGATTTCTACAAAAACAATAATAAAATAATCTCATATTCTGCATCTGTTCCCCTCACCCACTTTAAAATACTTGTTCTTAAAAGAATACATACGCATTAAAAAATTAGACAGAAAAGGTCCACTGCATGTAAACCATTCTCCTGTGTATGATTCTAAACGTCTCAGAAACTCACCTGCCGCCTCCATGAAGGCTCTGTTGAGTTTAAAGGTGAGCAGCGGCTCTGGAAGCTTTCTGAAGAAGTCTTTGAGGACACCTGCGATGACGTTGATATCTTCTACTTTGCTGAGCAGAGGAAGAGTCTTTCCTCTAATCAGCTTCTCCTTCAGCTCCCTCACAGAGCGCTCTTGGCCAGAGACTCTGTACAGGCCAACCTGGGGTGAGGAGGAGATAAAAGAAACCAGCTCTCATTGTCTGGCAGCCTGTGATACCATACCACTGAAAGAGATAACTAATTAGAGAGAAATTATCTGCTGCAAAGGCTCGAGGGAAAAGGGATCAAAGCGTAGCACAAGGGTGACAAATAAACAAGGACTTGAATTAAGATTAACCTACCTCATGTAGGCCTCTGTGTTCGATTTCCTTAATACAGTAGATAACCAGAGGCGGGATCTTTGGAGAAGTGGCTGGAGTGAAGTCGGCCAATGTGCTCTGAAAACATAAATTATATATTTTTATGCAGATTATTGGAAAGTTATAGAAAATAACTACAGTTTAAGAGTCAAAATAAAGAATTAAGCCAAGAGAATCATGTACCTCTGTGTTCCTCATGGGAGTGCTAACAGCTGTGGGATTACAGGGCAGGGGACAGCGGTCACGACACTCTGGATGGGTCACAACCCTACAATCCTGGCAGCGGAGGACCATCTTGCCAAACTTTGTTCTTCTTCCGCATGGTGCACAGAACTCTGACTTGATCACCTTAGGGATGGAGGGAAAAGTTTACTTAAAAGACAACAGAAACTGCAACACAGTGATCTGGCTTGTAATTTGATGGAGGAGCATATCTATATCTGAAACACTTAAATGTCTCAACATCATGGTGTGCAGTCTTACTGTTTTGGCAATAAACTGGTGCTTCTTTCCTCCCACATTAGCTTTGGAGGTTCGCAGTTTGGCTGGGAACTCTGAGACTGGCGTGCTGGGAGCCTCACTAGCTGTCTCTGATTGATCAGTAGTGGTTGTATCAGCCCATTCTAGAGCGGCTGTGGATCGAGCACATGGTGGTCAAATTACAACATTCAATTGTCAAAAAGATTGTATAATTTTCTTTAGTTTTCGTGAAGATCAAAAAAGAAGATCTTTAACATTCTCACCACTCTTCCTGCTGCGTGTCCAGTAAGGCACAGTTGCAATGGTGGAGACAGCCTCTACAGTCCCACCATTCACAGGCACAGTGATGGTGGTTTTGGCCACTATAGATTCATTCATCTATATTAAAAAAAAAAGATATACAAGGCTCATTTTAATGAAACTGGTGATCATTTCAGATGGTTTAGAAACAAATATGGAGGTTGATTGACTCTTAATAGACAATTTAATTGTATTTCAATAAAGAATTTGAATCCTAAAAAAGCTGCTAGTGTTATATAGCACAGTCATCTGCAGAGGTCAGCATTACCCTGTCTGCTGTGCGCCCAGAGGAGCGAGGTTTCTTCAGAGCCTGTGGAGGGATATCCTGAAGTTTTCTGGAGGAACGCTGTGGATTAAAGTGTACAATAACTTTTAAAGACCCAGTTGGAGGTGGAGTGAAGACTTGCAGTAGAGTTTTTGGCTTATGTTCAAGTAGCATTCGAAAAAATCTTCAGACACTCTGAAGAAGGCCCTGTGCCAAACACACAAGCATTCATTCACTGTGATGTGAGCCAAATAAACTAGTTTAATGTTACCGTCTTGTCCTCCTTAACTTATGATTGGAGGTGGAAATTTTTTGGGAGGGGGCTGGCTACTGAGACAAAAGAAGTGCTGATGGATGGATACATCTATCAAACCAATCACTGTATTTATATGCAAAACAGTTTTAAATCACTTAATCATAAATAAAAACAGGCATCCATGAGTACCTATTTGTGATCATTGTATCTTTTACAATGCCACCCTCTCTGCTGAAAAAGGTTTGCAGACTGTTGTCGTTAGAAGACACAATCAATGATTATGCTATAGATTTGTTTAATAATTATTAGCTCTTAATTTGGAGTAACTGGTTTACATTTTAATTAGTTTTAAAACAATAAACTTTACTTATTTTATTTCATTGTTATCTATTTCTTCTTATGAATTATTTGTTTAGTTACTTATTTTTGACAGGTATTTTCTGTTTTTTTTCAAAGATTTAAGTACTCCATCCTTGATTTTATTTAATTCTAAAGCACTTTATTATCATCTCTTTTGCCTCAGCGTTTTGCTATTTTTTTCCATCGCTGCAACTTTTCTATCTTTCTATCACTTACCCGTTTCTGTCGCTTCCGCAGCCTCAAAGTTTTCACTGCAGAGGAATCCCAGTCCTGAAGGAAAAGTGAAGAGTTACACAACAGTAATTAAGAAATACAGCCTCCTCCAGATTCTGCATTTTATTAAATGGGTCAACATACCAAAGAGTCATCTGTTTGGTCATAGCTGATGTCAGACAGCAAAGAAGCTGATTCATCAATGGTAGTTAACCTGTGAAATTAATTTAGAGTCATCTTTTAATCCTCCTGTCTGTACAACTCTTTGTGCCATTTTCCAACTAGCCACTGACACAACTAATGATGAAATAAATTGTTTTTGCTTCACCTCTGTGTAGTTAATAGCACATAGCTTAATAAATGTTCACATCACTGTACTCTTAATATAAGTGAACACTCAAGAATGGATGAGGGACTGTGGTTAAATGAAAATGTATATCAATTTCTCATCTTTACTCTCAGGGAAATTAAAACAATAAAACTGACCAGCTATTTGTTTCAGAACAAGACAAAGAGGGTCTGACCTTCGACTGGTGTTGAGATTGCCTTTGGCAGCCTGTGCTGCCTGGGAGTGGGCACTGAGGAAGGCCAGGGCAGAGCGCTGCTCCTCACTCAGGTGGACACTGCCGTTGTTTTCTGATATCAACAGCTCCCGGATCAGCTGTAGTTGCCGTTCCTGTTACACACAAAAATGTGTTTTTATTCATTGCCCGGAAACATTTGTGTTGACGTGCAATATTTATGAGCGGTGTTGCACCAACCAGTTTCTCATAGACAGATTCAGCTTTCTGGCGACGGCGGATCTCCACATCCACCTGGTTGCGAGCATGCTTAAGTTTGACCTCTAGGGCTCCCTTTTCAGTCTCTGATTTGGCCAGCACCTCTTTACAGGAAAGCAGCTCCTCGTCTTTTCCCAGCCACTTCTTACGGCACTCTTCAAAGTTCATAGCCATCTGGAGGAACTCTGAGTAAGAAAAACAGAAGAGGAGATTGTGTCATTGCTGTCATGTGCTGCAAACTATTCATCTGTGGCAGCTAGTTGCATTAGGCCTCCATAACTGCTGTGAATTTAAGTGACAATGATGTGAATTACTGTAAGATAGAAGACAAAGGGTCATAAAGTATTGAGGTTATAAACAGTGCCTTCCTGTTGCTTGAATGGACATTAATAGCACCATCTATGTTATTCAAATGGACTATTTTACTGCACCCCAACAGCTAAGTCAGTCCCGTTTTGTGTTAAGGGCTGCACCATGTCTGCATTTCATGTGTGACTACAATTCCATTGCACCTGCTAATCATTCATACAGTCTATGCAGCTAACACATTTTGAGATGCACCACGTTAGCACCATGTGACAACAGTTTGCTCAACAAGACAACGCACACTTAACTTAAACTCTTTTAAGGCCTCTAAAACTGGGACAAATACAAAAACAACGTGGAGGAATGACTTACGTGGTTCAATGCTCTCATTTAGACCATCCACCTGGGCTGTGAGACTCTGGAACTGGCTGAACAGGTTTACCACAGACGGCTCCATCGTGTCTTAGTGTGGCTGAGTTATCTGGAGCTGGTATGATATTAGATAAGTCAGTATGGGGAATTTGAAAAACGCGAGTAGTTGCTTCTTGCACCTTGTTGAGAGCGCGGATTTTGTACAGGACGGAACAGGGTTAAATCACCGATGTAGTCCTGTTCTGGACTTGCACTGAATGAGTACAGTTAGAAACATAACATGTGATGTACATTACGGAAAGGCTAACATTCACGCATGAAATAAATAGCTAAATAAAACGAAACAACGTTATTGTATCAAATAATAGTTGTGTAAGTTGTATTTCGTCACCTATGTTCAAGCTCAGTCGAGACTGTATTTCAAAAAGCAAGAGTAATTTCAGATTTAGCGTTACTGCATATGATACAAGGAAGCTAACATTAACATTAGCAAGGAAGTGCTGATTTGACTAACGTTAAGATACCCAAAATAAAGAAACAAACCACATACCTGGACAAAAATGTCCCAGTGATCGTGCGGATGAAGTACAATGTAACAGCTGTCGATGTTAAAGTGGATGTTAGAGTTTATTCACAGTCCAGCAGAACCACACCTGCCTGGTAAAGCTGCACATTCCTCCCATAGAGATTCCTCCTCACAGTTCAAAAACAGCGCCGGTTTCTTCTTCGGGAGATGCTGCGGCGGAAGTGGGGGCTCACTATCGCCCCCATATATCCGGAGTTGTAACTGCAGGAGGCTGTGGCCAGAAGTTTCCTTTTGTTCCAAACATATGATTGCAAAGGCTTATTAGTGAGGGGTTAAAGGTGTCTCATCCATTGACTGTAAATAAAGGTCTCAACATTATTCACTAGAGCAGGGGTTCCCAAAGTGTGGGTCGGGACCCCTGGGGGGGTCACGAGACACAAATGGGGGGGGGTCATGAGATGTCTTCCAGAATGTTTTGTTTTTTTTTAAGTTATCTAAAAATATATAATTTTTTTATTTATAGTTTGTTTATTTACCTTATTTTCTTAGGTTTATCTTCCTTTTTGTTTGTACTCTTTATTATTATTGAAATACTGAAAAAAATGCAATAAAAAAAATGCTGAATGACAAAAGTAATCTAAAAATTGGAAATTTTACCCATTATAGTAAAATATGTCAACAAAAATAGTAGCTAAACTTGAAATAAATCCTTGAAAATAGAAAATGTAATGAGTTTTCCGCCTTTCCTTTTTGCCAGATGACTCCTAAGTTTAGAGTTAGTGAACAGTTAATTATCAAAAGCATCAGTAGCAGTGGGTTAATTCATAACAGCACAGGAAACACGGCCACATGCTCATATACTTTAGGTCATTTTCTGCAGACCAGCTAAATGAAGCCACATTAAATCACTACGGGGGACAGTGGGGGTCACAAGTCGTGGCACCTATAATTTGTGGGTCGCGGGCTGAAAAATTTGGGAACCCCTGCACTAGAGGGCAATCCTCAATAGTAATGGATTGTAAGCACAATATTTACAGCAAGTGTACTATGTGACATTGAGGGTGATTACTACAGAGGACTTCTTTAGAGTTACAAAATTCCTGCTTACATCTACAGATTTTGCTTAAATTGTTTTATAAAATATTAACTAAAATAGTTTTATGTGACATATTAATGCTTTACAAGTTAATTAATAAACCGGTCATTAAGAGTGATTAGTTATTATTTGAAGGACTGAGGATCTGTGCATCCATTTCTCCATACTATACTATAATCATGATATGCAATATTATATTGGGTAATTATGAGGGAAATCGTACAATCTTCAAAATAAGACAGGGACTGTGTCCTTTTGTTAAATAGCCACTGATGCCAAATCTGTAAGCAGCAGTAGTACTAAGTTTAACATTTAATCAGGGTAACACACATGAACACCTACACGTATACACAGTCAATTGCAAACCATTTACAAGCTGCATAAAACTGTTTTAAAGTACCCAATAGTGAGTAATTTAAAACCACTTAAAAACTGAGAATCAGTGATTTTTCTGTGCTCTTTTGTTTTTGTGTGCATTTTCAGTATTTCTATGCATTACATGTCTTCCCAGGACAATGCTGAAAGTCCTTTTGAGCTTATTTGAGATAAAAGGATCTGTCGGTCAATAGATGCTTTCATTCTTTATCGATTATTCATCTCTATATGTATGTGTAGTCCATCCACAGGTCATTAAACTGTCAGATTTATGTTTCTTTATACAGATCACTGTCTTGTCTTTCATAAATGTAATGGACCGTTAGTGCTGACTGTAAGTGTAATCTGGCATCAACCAAGTAATTAGAATGTAACAGGAAATAATGAATTGTGCAAATGAGAATTATTTCAGTAGACATTTTTACAGACACCACAATGTTTTATGTTTGTTTGTTATAACATTGAGCAATAGGTCTTACTTTATTGTTTCTCAGATAGGACATTGTATTTTAAAAGGCACGTTACCACGTTGCCACATTTATTTAGACAGGCAACATAAGTCAGCAAAAATCCCTGCAGTCACAAAGCATTGCACAAACAGTAACATGTACTGTGATATCTGCACACATTTTCATTCATTTACAAGCCAATGTAAGACACAGTGTTTACCTGAATAATGATTTCACAGATTTGTGGCTGTTTGTGTAAAAGGTGCAAGAATAAAACAACAACAACAATAGCATGGTTCAAATTTCATTTCAAGTGCCTCCCACAAGTGTAAAAAGTATCAGGAGGCTCTAATGCACTGAAGTTTGAGAGGAAGCACACGCAGATTGTGCTGACTACAGGGTCCGGCCTTCTCAGTGGCACCATTGAAAGGGGTAATGGATCCACAAACAGCCCCATGGGGAACACTTGGCAGATAGACATCTACTTAGGAGGATGCATTGAAGAATACATCCTCTAAACATCCTGTGCAGATTTGTGCACATAAGCAAAGCAACATTAAGAGTCTTGAAAAAGATGACTGAAAACAAGCATTAAAAGACGTTCCCAATGATATGCATTTTTCTACAAGAAATAAAAGCACTGATGGGGTTGTGTTCAGTTTTGGCGTATAGTGAAGTGTGTCTCCCATTATGGAAACACTGCAATAACCAGTGTTCATTGCATTACAGCCTAAACATATTCAATAGACTTACTCTTGATAGAGTCCTAACAAAATATGGACATCACAAGCTTCACAAAGGTAGGCTTTCTTGCAGAAATGTTGTGTTGCATTCCATTATACTTAAAAAAAGCCTCCATGTTTTTGTGTCAACCCCCCTGTGTATTTTACAGTCTGGCACCATAAGTTGATCTAAATATATTGTCTCCTGAGTTAACAGGATGTTTTTACAAAACAGAACATTGCACCACTGGTAAATCTACTTTCATCCTGTGAAAAGACACCAGATGAATCTGTTGGTTTTAAGTGGGTCTGTAGGTATGAGAGAGAGCTCTGGTAAAGTAAGTGTATAGTGCAAAGATAATGTGCATAGGTGCACTCCAAACATCCCATCAATTGAATTACAAGTGGAATATCCTTCTCAGAGAGTGTTTACTGGAAAATGCTCCATCTTTCTTGCTTCCACAACAACAGGATATTTATCCTCCATTTTGGAAACCTGACACTAAGTAAACACTCCAGCCAAACACTTTCATGAGTGGATTTAACAGTTTATATTTTCCGGTTTGAAAAATGGGAAGGGACTCTATAAAAATATTGTTTTATTGATTTAGGTGGAGTCTGAGTAAGATACCTTGTTGCTTAAAGGGCGGAGAAGAATGTTCAACGAGTCCATTATTACTTATAAAAGGCTTTTGTGAAACAATTATGTATTGTGAAACTGATGGAAAATGTTTTCTTACATTTGAGTGCAGAGGCCCTGTAGCATTCTCAGAGGAACAGCAAGAGTCAGACAGGCAGTGCGTCAGGCAGAAGCTGATTCAAAACAAATTTGATCCAGTGTTGTTTCCCAGAAAAAATGAAGAAAAAATGAAAGTAAAAACGAAGTTGACACTTTTGCATTGGCTCAGTATTACTAACTAGTAACAGCATAACTTCTCAGAGATCATTTAAAATTATTAAAAAAAACTTCTGTGACATGAAATAAAGAAAAGGAAATAAAAGATAAAACTTTGCATTAAATACTACTTATAATTTGATGTGACTCAGCAAGAGGATGTTATTTTAAAGTAGATTTGAATCCTTCTGTTTTCTCTAATGTTGAGTTTATGGGACCAAATGTCATTGTCTCTCATCTGCTCATTTCCATGAGAATGTTAGTGCAAGCACCTGGGTACAAGACATAGCTGCTAATCATAAATAATTCATAAAATAAGATAAAACAGGCAAGAAACTTGTCTCTCTATAGGGTGTTCATGTAGCCATGGTGCAAAGAGGAATGACGATTATGAGAATGATGACCACTGCAATGGCAATGAGTGCAACCAGCTTGCAGTATTTGGCCCGGCGGAGGTCAGCCGCTTTACGCCTGAGGAGACCATCGTAGCCGGGAGTATAGATGTCGTCTATCCAGAACTCCATGTTGTTGGGATTCAGAGACTCCTGGCCCTGAGGACCATGAGGTTAAATATGTTTGAGAAAATGTAACACCCCATACACTTTAAAACTTTTTTTGCAACACTAAGTTGTTGGAATTTAACATACATTACTTTTCTTGATCCATCATAATGACATTTTTAAAAAACATTTATTGAAGAAAATATATCCTATTCAGTCAGTGATAGGCTAAAACCACCAACTTTATATAAAAGATACAACATGAATAAAAAAAATCTTACCTGCAAGTCTAAAGGGGAGATTCGTGCCTCTCTGTCATCTACAGTCCATATGGGCCTTCCCCTCCCCTCAGCCAGTCTGGGATCTATAATCTTTCCAGATGTCAGCCCACCTGTCAGGCTGCTGTCTTTTTGGCGGAACAGGGATGAATTGAATACTTGTTCCACCAGGTTCGAGGACTTTCTGGCTAGTAGGTTTGCTGTGCTGCCTGATTGTTCTGCCTATAGGAAAGTGGAAGAAAACGTTTATATATATATATATAAATATCTATTTTTTAACCTGTAAAATGTCATCAAATTCAGGCAAGGCTTTTATTCTTATTTTACGACAAAAATGACCCCTTAACATAGCTAAACATAGACATGAATTTGAATGGATGAGCTACAGTTCTTTGTAGCCCTGACTAAAGAGTGCTCAGTCTCTAAACCATTACTCCACAAAGTGGCCTGATTAACTTGTCAACCACATAATTAATATGTCTATCCAGCCAACCACAGGGCAGCTGCACAGTCTGAGGTTCTCAGCATGGATATTCACACAGTGCAAATACTGAACTATCGCCCTGCAAATGGATTTCAAGGGAATTTATTTAAGAACAGATGCTCATTACTGTCCCTCTTCAAGAAACCTGTTTTTTATACATCATTCAAAGTTCTGGATAACATAAACATATTATATTACTCTACCTGTCCATGTGAAGGTCTGCTGTCATTACTTTTTGAGAATGAAACTGACCAGTCTCTTGCAGAGTTTGAAACATTCAACTGTTTGGATTCAGACACAGCCTTCTCTTCAGAATGGGTTTTGGAGGTACGACGAGATGATGCATCCTTCTTCCCTTCTTTCCTCCCCTTTGAATCAACCTGAGTTTTGCTGCTTTCTGTTTGCTCTGCAGGAGTGTTCCACCGGTTCCAGTCCAGACTACTAGTGCTAGTTGCTGGAAATAGATGCCCGGAGGCAGACAGAGGCTGAGGCTCTGATGACTCAGAGGGGGTTAGCGGGTGGCTCATAAAGGATGAGACACCGCTGAGAGGCTCTAGCCATCGCCCACCAGGGGTCTGCCCGCCAGCACTGAGTGGCTGCTGAATCTTGTCATCCAGTCGCTGAAGAGCTGACAGCACCTGGGAGATCTCAGCCTTTACATCATTCAGCGACTCCAGTTGTCTTTCTATCTGGCTCATACGGAGCAGCAGTTTACAGACACTGGCCTTGAGCCCATCATCACTGCTTTCCAGTGAGTGAAAAAGTCTCTGGAGTTGACCTAGGCGTCCACGTCTGGCCTCAGGAGTGTCCTGATTAATAGCTGCTGATCCATCGCTGGGGTGCAGGACCCCCGTGGAACCACACATGCTTATGTCATCTAAGAAGCGAAAGATGGCACTTATGTCATCCTCACCAAACTCAGGGTCGTCTAATGAGGTCATGAAAGAGAGGCGGTCTGCATGGACCAGGCTACGAAGTCGCCGGGTGTCCGGTGGGTCTGTCTGGGTTCCCTTAGCCCTGACTCCATCGATTCCTCTTGGAAATTCACAATCCTGAGTCTCACACATTGACAACCCCTTCAAATTGCTGATAGCTGGGGTTGATCGCCTTGGAATTTGTCCCACTTGGGATTGCATCCCTATATCAATGCTGCCTGAGCCTATCCGGTCCTCTAGACTGTGACTCTTGTTGCTCCAGAGGGTCTTCTTGGTCCTAGGAGGTTGAAGGTGTCGAGGGGACCACTCTGGGATCGACCCAGGTCCAAAGTAAGTTGAGTCCTGTAGGTCGTCTAGGCTTTCATGTTTAGCCCGCTGCTCTGGGGTTTGTTGGATTGTCATCGGTGACGGGTAAGGATTTGGGATTAATTCAAAGCTGTGATTGTCAAATCCTTTCACCTTGCTGGGACTCGGAGACTCGCTGCTAACGGTTACCTGGGGTATCAGAGCTGGTTGGTTATGGAAGTCCTTCCTGAAGACATTTCTCTTCTGGTCGACAGAGGATCCCTGTTCTTCTTCAAATACCTCCATGGGTGCAGAGTCTCCACTTGATTCACTGTCTGTCTCAAGAGGCAGGTATATATTCTTCATCACTTCGTTAGGAATCTGACCACTAGGGTACAGAAGTGTTGTGTGAGGCAAGTCAAAAGACACAGCCCTTGCTCTGATTGGAGGAGAGGACACAAGGGAAATTGGATCAGGAGGAAGGCTTCCTCGCTTGCGGGCTGAGTAGATTGGTCTTGGAAACAACAAATGTTGTTCGATAGGCCTGTCACTCGAGTCAGAGTGGGCTCGTGCTCTTTCTCGACCAGTAATGTTCAGCTGATAAATTCCAGGCAGACTGGGGCCTGGAGATCGATCCACTGGAAGAACTGTCTGTGTTCTCATTGGTTGGCTGTCATCCATAGCACCACCTGTCATCTGAATAAGATTGAAGATGGTTACAATGTCAGCAGCTACCCCTATGGGTGAAAGCCCTTGGCCTCTGGTGGAAACCCGGTCTCTGAAGAGAGTGGCTGGGAAACAGGGGTCTCGGCTGGCAGCAGCAAACAGTAAACTCCTGAGCTCAATTAGGTGCTCGAGATCGAAGCGGGTGCTGACCATGCGACAAAGATCCTGGAAGGTCAGCCATTGGCGCATATTGGCCAGTTCCTCCAGGATGCCCAGAAGGACCCCAGGGTATTCTTGCTGTAGGTTAGCCATGGCTGCTCCCCCGAGTGGAGGAGGGAGGGGAGGGGGGGGGGGTAGGAAAGAAAATCTGATTTATTAAAACAGCAACAATAAAAAGTGCTTTCCATAACAATTATTAAAAAGAAAATAAATAATAAATACGAGGAAATAGCAAGACTGTAGGTGTATTTAAGTCCTGCATCTAATCTAAATGTCACACCAAATGAAAGCAAGATTAGTCTGCTTACTTTGAGTGCACAGATATTTTTAAAACGATGGAAGTGCCATGCTTTCATTGATAATATGATGTAAGTTGCATAATATTGTTTTGCAAAGATAGTGTAGAAAATGTGACCATTAACACCTAAATCAATGCTACGTTATGTAAAAGTATAATACAGTTCACTGGACGTGTTGTATTTAATTCGGTAGATAGTTCATTTGTGGCTTTAATTATGCGTTTCAAATCTGATATTCTTTCATAATCAGCATAGGTTAAAACTGGAAGAAATGTGCAGTGATGAAACTAGTGCAGAGTTTTCCTCGCTGATGGAAAAAGCCCTGTGAGTGAGAATCTGGAAAGCGACCTTATTCTGAGGCCCTAAAATAACCTACCATCTGATCTGATGACGCCGTCACACTGCGCACATTTTACCTCAATTAATCTTGACAGTTTTATCAGCTTTAGGGCATACTACATGGAAAAAAATCGAGGGATGTTTCGATAAATACACCAATTTGCATGCAGTAGTTTTATTCCATTCGTGTTTGATAGGATTTGCAGATTAGGACATCGCAGTTTTCTTTAAAAAGGTCCACTGATCTATACTTTGAATCCCACAGTGTTTGTCAGCTTTGACAGCAATGACAAGCAAAGGCTGTAAATGCTATTTAGGTTATTACAATCACACCCATCAGGCAGAGCTGTAGCGGAGGTGAGCTTTAAGGAGTGTTTCCACTTACCTGGATCTACTGAAGGACTATTAAAGTCACGCCTTCGTCCATGCAAAATGTCATTTAAAATCCAGTTTTATGTAAAAACGAGGCCGTATTCCAAATAGATTCGGGGCAGCTCATACTCACACACTCCTTTAGTGGGCTTCTCTGTTTGTAGCAGCGACTAGCCCTCAGCCCAGGCAGGAGAGGAGAAAATTAGAAATCAGGTCATCTTCCCACAAGTCCCTGCAGTCCCCTAAGGGACCTAAAAACACATCCAAACGGTTTCCCCTCACTATAGATAAGCGACACGCACGATCAACAGCACACTCACATTTTAGAATGAGACATTACAGAAGACATACAGTCTTGGCAGGACATCCCAGTGTGTGTGAGTGGGTCAGGTCCAGGAGCATATTTTCTCAGGGTGCCATAGCGATAATTGGTTATGTGTGCAAATTGAGCACAGGAATACAAGCCAGATTAAAAATTGATGTTTCCTAATTGACACTCCAGAAACTCCAAACTGACAGTAAAGCACAGGGTCGAGGGCAAATTGCCTGCTAGATTGCTGCATACACACGCATCAGTCTGCCAGACTTCAGCCCTCCCAGACTTTTCACCATTACTCTGCATTATCATCCATAAAGGCCCGTACTTAAAACCCCATTAGGACAGGAGAAGGGCAAAGCTTTCATCGCTGAGTAGTAGCACTCTGCTACAATCACAATGGACATCTCTAATACACCTGACAGCCCACAAAGCAGCACATCCATCACACTGTGTGCTCAGGAATCAATGTGGTGAATGAGCCGCAGTATGAAAAGCTATGTGGCTATAGGTAAAGGACTGAATTACTGGCAGGCCTGAAGTGGGATGGTTCTATATAACATTTGGAAAAAAGTACAAAAGCTGAGCTTCAGAAGATATTTTGATTTTTTATCATCTTAAAACATTCAACAACTGACTGTTCATGTCATATACAAAAATATAGTATAGGGAAAGGTCTTTATTGCCACTTCTCAGTAACCTCATTCAAGCATACAGTACCTTTAAAACACATAACAACATTTAAGATAATACAGGACAGTCCATATGCATATAAATAAGGGAAGTATGCTTCTTTCTTAAAGCAACACCACAACAGATAAGCAGCAGCCCTACTTTTGCAGGTGCTAACTATAAAAATCAAAGTTAACTTAATACATTGTATTGTTATATTTACATGTAAACATTACTGTGTTAAGACGTCAGCTGTGATGAGATTCTCGCTCTCTTTTCTTTGGTTTTGATTTCACCACTGGAGCAACATATGTTGGAGTCAGTGAAGGATTCAAGGCTGGATCCAGAGCTGGGTTCCTGGACAGTAACTCCATAATAGTAGCACTCTCAGCACCTATTAAGATATGACATCATAAAGAAGATAGGCAGAAAGGTGGCATAAACATATCATCTCTTGTATATGAGAGGAGGTGTTTACCAGTGTTGTCCTCCTCATCGCTGGGTTCTGGATCTGGACTGTGAAGGGTAACCCGGGCCAAGGCTGCAAGCTCGGTTACAAAGCTTTCTTCTGCCTCCTGATGGACGCAGGAACAAAGTATTTACAGAACATAACACTACTTTGAAAACAAGTGAGAGACCTGTTGTTAGGAAGATAAGTACAGTAGACATGAAACATACTAACCTGAAGCTGTGTTTGGATATTTTCCAGGGTTTGATCCTGTACCACTTTCTTTCTCCTCAGTTCCTCATATATGTTTTCCTGTTCCAGCTCAGACTGCTCCAACACTTTTCTTTTTTGGAGATCAACCCTGAAATAAAGAAACAGCCAAAGCTATTGATTGACAACAAAAAAGGAACATAATGTATAAAAAAGCACAGTGCAGGAAGAGACACAGCTGTTGTACCTCTGTTGAAACTCAGCAGAAGTTGGTTTCTTGCCCCAGTTGACCATCTCTCTTAGCAGGGATCTATTCAGCTGACTGCTGCTCTCTTCCGTCTCATTTACCTCTGGAGGAAATGTTTACAAAGGTAAAAGTGACAAAAAAGTCTTGGTTGCCTGCAGTGTTCTCCAACTCGATCTACAACCCCATTCCATAAAAGTTCGGAAACTAAAAATGGGATTGATGGTTGGCAAATCATTTCACCTTTTTTTTTTTTTTTTAGTAAATGCTCATTTTAAATTTGATGCCAGCAAAATGTTTCAAAACAGGGGACACAAAAAAGTTGTGTAATGCTAAAAAACACCTGGAGGAACATCTCCCAAATAATAACATCAATTTGCAACAGGTTAGCATGACTGTGTGTATAAAAAAGGCACTCCAGAGAGGTCAAGTCTCTTAGAAGTAAAGATGGGAAGAGGTTCACCTCTCTTGGAGAGACTGGGTGGAAAAATACGTGAACAATTCCAGACTAATGGTGTTAAAAGAGTTTAGGGTTTCATCATCTACAGTACATGACATCATGAGAAGATTCAGATCATTTTTAGAAATCTCTGTACAAAAGGGACAAGGCTGATAACTGATACTATATGGGCATGATCTTTGGGCCCTTTGATGGCACTACCTTTTAAACAGATGTGACTCTGTAGTGGAAATCACTGCATAGGTTCAAAGATTGACAGATTGTCACTACATCCACAAATGTTGGTGTACCATGTAAAGAGGAAACCATATATGAACATTATCCAGAAATGCCAGCAACTTCTCTGAGCCAGAGTCCATTTAAAATGGACTGAGGCAAAGAGGGAAACTTTCCTGCGGTGTGACAAATCATAATTTGACCTTCGTTTTGAAATCCTAGACGCAGCATCCTCAATAAGAGAGGGTCGGCCCAGCTTGTTCTCAGGTTATCACACGAGACAGGTCTCATCGGTTCTCAGATATTACAGTGTTGTTCAAAGAAGATACTAGATACATGTTCCTGACATTACATTTAAAATGAGCATATATTTCATAAAACAATAACATGTTTAAGTTTCAACATTTGATAAGTTGTCGATAGACTATTTTCGTTTAAATATAGGGTTTAAATGATTTGCAAACCATCAATTTCTGTTTTTATCAACATTTTATAGTCTCAACTCATAAGGAATTGGGGTTGTACTAAAAAGACTGAAAATTATTTGGATAAATAATTCACAGCCTGCTATGCATCAAGGCAAACCAAATCCTAGCAATAATCAAGCTATTTAAAATCATTTCCATGGACTTATTAAAGAAAAACAGCAAATATGGAATTGATTTTGTGTACAACTTGACATATTGAGCACATTTTGCTTAGAGGAGTCAGCAGTAACTTTAGTGTCTGAGTACATACAGATATGGATGTACATGTGTCGTGTTTGTCATCTCACCCTGATGTGCATTTGATTGATCCTGTGTTAACTGTTTGATAATGTCCTGTAGGTGGGAATGGTAGGTTTGGACGAGAGCGGTGAGGGAATCTTTGGTCACATACACACTCTCTGAGGCGGCCACTATCAGGTGGCGCTATTGAGGAAGAAGTAATGCAAAAATAAATACCTTGTGAGAGAGATCACAGACAGATGAGTCTAATATTTAGACATTCATGACATAATCTTCAGAGAAAAAGAACCAAACTACCTTCAAGCCGTCGTCATGTTTCAGAGAAATCTGTGACTCAGCATGTGAGGTTTCCATCTTCTGCTGGATGGCATGGCTGAGGGCGTTGCCCACCACCAGCTGTACATGGCTCTGAAGAAGCTCTGTCCCTGTTTCCAATTCAGACAGGAACTCCTGCTGGAAGCTGTGGCCAACCAGCTGGCTCTCTGGACCCAGATGTCTCTCTGCTAAGCTGGCACTGCTGCTCTGTGGTTAGTATGAGGCAATATCAATCTGCTGTCAACTTTAGCCAGACACCTTTGGTATTTTCCATGGCTTATAACTTGTTTTTTGTTTTTAAGTGCTTTAAAGAATACATTAATATCTAAATACATTTTTCTTACCTTGAGAGTTGTATTGACACACATCTGGCTATTACTAAGATCTTCCATTAGCTCAGCTCTGAAATCAGTCTGAGAGAGTGCCTTCAGTTTGGACAGCCTCATCTCCTTCAGCATGTGCAGACAGAAGTGTCTGACCACAAAGTACCTCTGCACTGCCACCAACAGGTGCTCATGTTTCTTCTCTATCAACATCCCCACTTGGCTGAAAGAAGATAATATTCATGATAAGACTGTCTGTCCTGAACATGTATTTCAGGACAGATGGACAGTAATGGAATTGGCACATATTTAATACAGTAAACTTTCAGAGGGTGAATAAGTAAGGTTGGTCTGTCTTATCTTATCTTGAAGATTGTGTGTATCTTCACTGGTTATGGTTGGTGTGAAGTATTTTTTGTTTACATTGTAAAATTTGAGTAAAATATCATATTTGTTGCCACACTATAGAGTGTTCTACAAAAGCTGTTAATGCAGATTTAGGTGATCTGTCAACTACAAATGTCAGGAACACTTTTGGACAAAGCTCTTCAGAGCTTACCTGTTGAGTGTGTAGCTCTGTCTGGCCAACATGTCTCGTAATATCTTCATCTGTTGTTCACTCAGATGTTTGAGACAAGCCTGAACCAGAGCCATATCCTCACTCCACACCTAAAAGAAGCAAAAGAGCCTCAGTCAGACTCAGTGGAGAATTGTGACAGAATACAAGTCCAGGAACTGACGAGGGAGCTTTATGTCCAAATGTGGTCTACCTGTCCATCTTTATCCAGCTGAGCTCTCATGTCCTCCAGTTGGATCTTGGTGGCACACTCTGCCTGCTGCAGCTGTGCAACCAGCTCCCTCTCAAGATCTGACCACAGCTCCTCACAGCGCTCAGCAGAGAGCTTTGACTGTGCTACGACAGAGGTGAGAAAAACATCCTTTGCTTGCTCTCCAAGCCTCTTTGACCAGGTGGCACGTAGCTTCTGAAGGGGACAAAGACACTCAGTTAAACCATGGAAATACAACAGCCCAAGTTTGCCACAAAAATAGTTTTACAGAGGTATCATATCATTTTTTAAAGTACCTTCCAATGTTCACAGAGTGTCTCAGTAACCCTGTTGTCCTGTTGCAGCTCCAAGTCAGAGATCTGCTGCCTGTGTTTCATCAGCAGCTCCTGATGCACCTGGAGGAGGGGTTGTATATCAGTAATTGTGCATTATACACATGCTTTATATTTTTGTCTACTATTTGATATGTTTAGTTTATTTTGTTGTTTGGGTCCTTTTGCTTTGCCTCTATGTCAAAACACTTTGTAATTCCTTGTTTTTAGAGGTGCTGTATAAATAAAGTTATTATTACTCTTCTTATTCTTCTCATTCTCCTCATATGTGATCATTTATAGAAAAGAAAGGACTGGAGGACATTTTTCAGTTTAACAAAGATGTTATAAAACAAATTAATTTGAGGTATTGGAAGCACATTTTTCATACCTTGGTGAGCTGCTGTATGTCGCTATGACTCTGTCTCAGTTCCAGGGCACGGCTCTTCTCCTTGGTCTGGCTCCTCAAAAGTTTCTTCCTCTTGGAATCTAGTCTGCTGCACTTGTCATTCACCAGCTCCTTTGTCTTTCTCATGCACCCTGAAACATAATCAGTCAACACTCAGATGAGTTGGATGTTTGCGTTTTCAAAAGGGCATCAGTTTGTACGGTCAGGGTTACTTTTTCAACAAATATACAACATCGGCTCCTCGGCTGTCCTATCCAGTAAAGGCAAAATGCCTAAAAAACATAACTTAATGAAAAAATATATATTAAATTACTGGAATATATTGTGATGTTCCTGTGATGGAATTTCTTTAGTAGGAAGACTGTTCAGGAAGTAAATTAATCTGTGGTTATGATTCTGAAGAACAAACATTAAAAACTACTTTATTATTATTATTATTATTTTAAAAGTCACAGTTCAGAATACATTTCTGTATCAATCACAATAATCCAAAGATACATCCCATTTCTAACTAATGCTATTTTGAACCCTAATATTATATGTTTTTATTACACAGTTAATAAACAGTAACAATAAGAGTCAAGTATCAAGATTTTGTGTAAGTGTTTAAGGTGAAGTGACAGGCCTGATGTTCTGTGCTGTCCTCAATGAACCTGGCCTTGATTAAGAAGAGAAGGAAGATTCCCTGAAAATGGTCTATTTTGAGATAGTACGTCATTTAAGTCTGAAAGTAGGCTGGACATTATCCATTTCCAACTGCCACAAAAGAGCAAGCTGAGTATAATGTGAGAAATAAGACACGTTTGATAAAAAGTGTTTTACTAGATCTACTTTGAACATACAGTACATGAAGGTTGAAACAACATGCAATCCAGCGTTTGTCCTTTGACCTCATCCTTCCTTGTAGTTGATTAGCTCATATGAAACTGGACTCATGTTCATGTTTTACATCTTACCCTCGCTGCACTGCTGGAGGCTTTCAGTCAGAGATGCATGAACCTCTGAGAGAATCTTTTCCATTTGGCTGAAGGTCAATACACCATCACTCGTCAGCTGCTCTAGCGTTGTTGCTATCAAGCCCTGCCTCAACGACACCTCCCGCTTTAGTAAGGCAGGCTGGGACTGAAGAAGCCCTGTCAGCTCCTCCCACCACAACAACTTCTGCTGGATCCTCTGAGGAGAGTGAAAAGAACAGACATAGTCATCTTTTTCTTTCAGGGTATCTGGTCCTTGTGGCTAAAGGAATGAAAAGAAAAATTGGTTATTTGCAAATCAATGATAGTTTTTCTTTACCTTTAACTCAGCTTCCTGTGAGTTCATCAGGTGGTTCTCTACTGACACAAGAGTCTGGATGAGAGAGTGAATCACCTCCTGGGCTTCATCTGGAGAGAATATGCTGAATTTTTTCAGCAGCTGCTGGCATAATTCCTCTAGCTGTTTGCTGAAACGTCTGGACTGTGGAGTGAAAGTGTAAACAGAATGAGTCCAACAGGCTTATATTACTTGTAATGGTAAAAATGTTCATTACTCTATCTTTTCCTCTTGGTGTTTACCACTTGAAGGCCACGTTCAAGAAGGTCTTTCTGCGATCTCTCTATTTCCTCCAAAGTACAAGGAGTGTCATCATTTTTATCACTGTGAGCATGGCCTGTTGGCAACTGTTTCATCAAATCATTCAGTTCCTGAAATGACAAATGACAACACATTTTTTCCAATGACTCAATATCTAAACATCAGCTTTCTATAACCAGCCAGTAAAGATAAATGTATCATTTAATAGAGAGGGGTAACATAATTCAGAGTCTACCGTTTCTTGCATTTGAAGAATGTTTTTGGAGAATTCTGCATCGTTTTTGTCTTTTGGAAAACGGTGGCTGAATATTAATTTCAACATCTGAAGATATACCTATAGCAGAAAGTTAAAGGGAGAATAGAACACAATTAGATTTTTACATGCTCATATATGATAACTATTTTTCTACTTTAATAAAGAAAAATATCTTATCTCACCAGATATTTTTCCTCCTGAAGCTGGGAACAATAATGTTGTATATCCTGCAGGGCCAAACAGTAAAGGCTGATTCTTCCTTCAAAACTGCAGAGATAATAAGATAAATACCACTTCCAGAAAACTTTCTGTAAGATGAAGATGTTTGATTTTGGTGTAAAATGTATACACTACTGGGTCATACCCTGGTTTTGTCAGTGCGTGAGGGTAGTGAGAGATCCTGGTGAAGCTCTGGTTCTGCAGGCTTTTGGGGACCAACGAGGACGATATGAAATGACTACTGTCATCGTTGTCCTGGTCTTGACTCAGAGACTCTCCATCCGTGGAGGAGGAGGACTCCTCATTAGGCATGGCAGGCAACTTGGAGTGCTCATGTAGTGATGGATTGGATGCTCCATCTGCTAGTGGCTGGCAGAAAAAAACACAAGGTTGCAGATTTAAGTGTAATTTCAGTTGCTTGTTTGGCAGTGTTTAGGAAAACATATACACTAAGTGAGACACAATCATAAATCAACTGATTACAACATATCATAAACCTTGCTGTTATTATGTCTGTTATGATTGTATGAAACAGCAGGTTTCATTTTGATTGACTTTTTTCCTGATTTAATTCAGTTAAATATGCTCAAGTAAAGAGAATTATTCAAGTACTCCTTTAACAAAAACATGACCAATTGGTCACCAGCTTGGTCAATACATAAGCTTAGTCTATTACCTGGTGTCATTTGTGGCAGTTGTATGGTTGTAAATGTTGACTTGAAATTTATTTATGATGACTTACTCTGTACTTTTGGTTGATGGGGTAAACCACCTTTGCTCTGGATGCAAATGCAGCAACATCACTGCTAATGGGTGGCTGCTTCTTCTCCTGGGCAAAGCGTAAGCAGACCTTATAGATTAGTGGAAAGTAACTAAGGCATATATTTGATTGCATTAGCATGTATTTGATATTACTGTACCACTACAGAGAAGTGCATGTAGCTAAGGATATCCACGTGTGTAAAGCAACATTGAGACTCAGACATTTTGCGTTTAAAAAGTAGTACTTTGTCATTTTCGGTGCCACTTGGAGCCTCCTTTTTGCTGTTGCTGACACAATCACTTTGGTTGTTGTCCAGTTCTCCATCATCAGGTTCAAGCAGCCGCCTTGCATTATAACCCTATAATAGGATGATGCATGACAAATTAGTGAGTGTGAATACGAGGTAACGAAAATAGACAGTCCATTGTTTGTAGAGCTATATATTTAACATTTAGTTTGCTTACTTGTCTGGTCAACAGCAAAGGCTTCAGGCAGAAAACATATAGTAGAGCAGCGGCTAATATTCCTGATAGCCCTCCACATACTGTAGACAGAGTTAACAGTCCTGTGTAAATGTGCAGTGTCTCCCCGAAACAGACCAACACATCAGTCCCACATTCAGCTGCCAGCTCCGGCTCTGTCATTTCTCCTCGAAGGGTTGGACTGTAACCGTTATGGACGTTAGCATCTTATCATCCAGAGAGCTAATGTGAACACAACTCATCAGATCATCAGCCCGAAGAAAGTCATCTAGCTTTTCACGACTTTTCTGCTCACTAGTTACTGTTACTGCTGCTCTTCTTTAAATCTTCTGCAGTTTAATACTCACAGACAGGATAGTTAAAACTTACCCCCCCCTACTTTTCCAAACAACAGAGAAACTTTACTTTTTCCAAAAACAACCAAGTCGGTTTATATGTTAACCAATGGGTGGGCTGAGATTTAAGAGGAGGATCAAGCTGCGTCAAGACTACAGAAGTTAGATTACAGGTTATGGCCGGAAGTGATATGACTCTTCATTCAATGTAAAAGGAAAATAAAAAAAAGGGTGCATTGTAGAAAACAGTGCTGGACTACGGTGGCCCTGAAGGACAAAACAAATTTACAAAAGATGAAACACTTTTACAAAGTTGGAGAGAAATTTACATTTTGGAAAATAAATTTACATTTAAGAAAACAAAATTGCAAAATCAAAAAACACTTTTACAAGCAGTGAGACAATCTTACAAAAGGCGGAACACTTTTGCCATTTCTGAAACAAATTTACATTTATTTTTAACGGAAAGGGTCCCAAATACCGGAAGTGATCTGGGAGTGATCGAGTGAGGGGTCATTTAGTTTGTTTTGACGAAAAGAAACCAAACAGAGCGACGTTTGTTACTGGTACTCTGTTTGGTACCAGATCACTTCCGGTGTTTGGTACATTCCCTTTCCGTTAAAAATGAATGTAAATTAGTTTCAGGAATGGCAAAAGTGTTCGGTCGTTTGTAAAATTGTCTCACCACTTGTAAATGTGTGTTTTTTAATTTTGTTTATTTGTTTTCTTAAATGTAAATTTGTTTAGGCCTTGGTAAAAGTGTTTTGCTGATGTAATTCTGTTTTATAAAATGTAAAAATGTTTTCCAAAATGTAAATTTGTCTCCAACTTTGTAAAAGTGTTTCATCTTTTGCAGATTTGCTTTGTCCTTCAGGGCCACCATATTTTTGGTCCTAAACTCTGGAACAGTCTCCCTCTGGAACCGAGAACTGTGGACACTGTTGACGGGTTCAAAAAGTAGTTGAAGACCTATCTGTTTAGACTTGCCTTTGTTTAATCTGTCTGTTATTATGTCAAGTTTTTGTATTTATTTGCAATCGCTGTTTTGCCTTTTAATGTTTTTCTATTATTGTTGTTGTTGTAAAGCACCTTGTGACCTCTGTTCTTGAGAGGTGCTCCATAAAAAAATCTTACTTACTTACTTACTTACTTACTTACTTACTTACTTACTTACTTACTTACTTACTTTACTTACTTAATTACTTACTTACTTACTTACTTACTTACTTCTTACTTTAGTTGTTTTAATTTGAAAGCCATAACCGGAAGTAGATTTGGGTATAATCCTTGTTGACGTTGCTTGTAGACTTTTGGTTCTTCCCAAGTTTTGGAAGTGTTTCCCGAAGTTGAGCACCAACGGCTACTCTGGACATTGTGCTTGTTTATAACTTTTAGACAGCTCAGACAGGTTCTCCCTCGGTAACAATACTATCAAGATGTTTTTGTCCGTCAGAGATGCCGCAACAATGTGTGTTTCTCAAGAAAAGACAGTGGAAATGTTTCCATCGCGGATTTTAACATCTTCAACGTTGAGAGAAAATGCAGCCCGTTAGCTAGCGGCTCTCCCTGGTGAGGCTGGCACATCGACTTACGAATGCTTCAGGTACAATCCAACGCGAAGAGGGTCACGATATGGTTAATTATAGTGAATATTCAAGTGTCATGTTTCTTTTTACCTTCGATACATCACAATGTAACCCGGCGTGAGACCGGTGCTGGACATCAGCCGTGTTATGACTGCACGTCTCAGGATGCGTCATGGCACACAACATTATCACCTCCTTCTTTGTTGGAGACACAGGAGGTGAGTGGTCTTATGGTAAACATCACATCAACCAATTACAAGTTCTACCCGTACAATCACTATGCTCATTAATTGTGTTAAACTTTACTTTGCAGCTCATGTTTTATTGACTTGTTATTGTAGATACTTTTTTGGCGTGGACACTTAGTTTTGTTGATGCATGTCTGTTTAAACCAGGGGCGTAAAACTCAGTTCAGTTCATGGGCAACATACAGCCCAAGTTGATCTGAAGTGTGCCTGACCAGTAAAATCACATCATAATAACCTTTTATATACAGTCTATGATAATGACCTATAAATAACAACAACTCTAATTTTCCCCTTTGTTTTAGTAAAACAAAGTACAAGTACATTCTGAAAATGTTCACATTTAATGAACTATCTTTGGACAAAAACAGCTTTTGTATTTTTTGCTGTGATGAGTCTCATAGTGGGCAGAATATTTTACTCTTTAAGCCCTGAAACCTGCTGCAAACACACAGGTTACCCATTCACCTGACACAGTGTGTAATGTTTACTGCAAAAGAACAGAGATTATGATAATGAAGAAGGTAAAGTTGACTATTTTGGACCCCCTCAGCTCCAGCATGAACAGTTTGCTTGCTGGACAGTGTTGTATGCAGGGGTTTAGTGCTAGT
Organism: Notolabrus celidotus; assembly: GCF_009762535.1. Lineage (NCBI taxonomy): Eukaryota > Metazoa > Chordata > Actinopteri > Labriformes > Labridae > Notolabrus > Notolabrus celidotus. The sequence continues at coordinate 23,855,365 of NC_048272.1, forward strand.
GTTAGTTAGCGGATCATTATAGTGCTCTAAAAAGTCCTAATGAATCTCAACCGGATTATGCAAACAGCAAGTAATCTATTTTCTCAATTTGAGAAAAAAATCGCTGTTCAGGAGCGCTCCGTCAGCACTAAGATTTTATGTGACCCCAAGAGGACAAATTTGAAATAGTAGTTACTTTTATTGAATAATTGCAGTTAATGTCTTCTTTGTCATTTTTTCACTTTGCAAAGTTGTTCCACGGGCCGGATTGGAACCTCTGGCGGGCCAGTTTTGGCCCTCGGGCTACATGTTTGACACCCCTGGTTTAAACGCTTGTCAATAAAAAAAATTGTGTATAAGGTGTGCAATACTAAGATGCCTATTTTCCACTGGCAGAGCTTGTCCAGGATCCATGCAGGTCAAGGTTACCCTGGTGGGAAATTCAGAAAACTGGCACCGTTAAGTATGGATGGCTTGTTCTTTTTTATAGTAGCTCATAATATGTCACATTTACAGTGCTGCGAGAACAGCTCTTTTTGTGGGAACACATATCAAAATAATAGTATTACTTTAAAGTGTATGTCATGCTAACTGGTATACTTAAAGCATCTAGTACATTGGCAAATACACAATCTCAGTATCATGCATATATATACAAACATTCATTTATTTATCATGGTCATTTTAATCCTTTGTCATTAGCTTTCTCCAAATCCAATGAATTTAATATGATAGGTAAAATGGAAATCAACTGGCCTTTGTTATTTTCTTCAGAGAGCCCACTGTCTTCGTCAGCACCTGCTGGTCCATGGGCACACTCCATTTACTCTTCATTTAACGACATGGCGAACATGTTGCATCTCAGGCGCAGCAGAAGCACACTCACAAGAATCAACCCAGGCCATGCTCTGCCTCAGGTGTGTTTCTTGGAAGTTTATTCACACACACTTCATGAGTTCATTTATTTTAGTTAAGCTTCCAAACCTATATGCCGATTGTTTGTGTAGGACTTCAGCTCTGAACAGATCAACCACCAAATAGCTGCTTAATACTTCACCTATTATCATACTGGTAGAGTTAAATCACACTCATGTTTCTGCAGGTTCAGAGTGCAGCACCTCCATCTGCATTTGGGGTTAACTTTCACAAGTGTGCACAGGTATGTAAACATTATCGTTTCAAGAAGACATTTTATCTCACTGAATTTGACTCTGTTGAATTGAAACTGCAATTGAAAATGTTGAAGACCATCCAGTGATTCACACTGTAAATACCCAATAATGTGTTCCCCAGGTGAAGCTGAACACTGATCCTCCCCAGGTGACCTTCTTCCTCCTGATTCACAACATGGGCCCAGTGGGCGGCACCAACCTGTCTCAGGTGGCTGTCCGGGACTCTATCTCTGGAATAGTACCCCTAAAAACCGAAGGCAGAGTGGTGGAAAAGGGATACCAGACATTTGCCATAGATTCACTGTCCGGTAAGCATCAGAACTAAAATCTGTTTGTAAGATGATCCTACAAAACATGTCATTGTCATTTAAAAATTGAATTATGCATCCACAATATAAAACATAATAATCATATTTAAATCTTCTTTACATTTTCAGCTGGATCCAAAGTTATTGTCAATTATACTGCGAACATAAGGAGTCATAAGAGTGAAGTCCTGGACCTTCCAGCTTTTCTCACCTTCTCTAATGCCTCACAGGTATTTTTTTTCGGCTGCCTAGTTTCTGTTCTTTTTCACTTGAAAAGCAATCTCCCAAACTGACAACGTTGTTTAATGAAATCGGTTATTCATTTTCACTATGTCATTGTATAGAGCACAATAGAAACTTTGTATTCTTACCCATTGTATATCTTGCCTCCACAGAATGATGTCAGTATGTTCGGTCCGTTAACAGCTAATCTAACCTTGAGGGTGAATTCCACCGACAGGGTAAGTTCAGGACGGTTCCTTGATTAAAAATTTCAAATTCTAGTCACAAAATAATTTTACCATAAGTCTTATTTGTCTGCAAACAATTTTAGATTTATCCAAACCATGGAGTCCACTTTGCTGGATATGTTGTGGGGTTATTCTTCACGTTGGTGCTGCTGTCTGTGGGATTTTTGGCTATGAGCTTGATTGGTCCTAGAACCAGGCTGAACCTTCTTCATCAAAGGGTAACACAATTATTTTGTCAAATTTTCTAAAGCTGTTGTCTCATGAACATGTCAGTGTTTATATTTTTACAGCATTAATGATGTAGGCTTGCAAAATGTGTACATGTTTTCTGGCTTCAGAGAAATAGAGGGGATTCAGACCCTGAGTATGCAGACTACAATATGAATGAGACCATAAAAGAAGAGGCCACATTTGAAGACAAAATGGTAGACATCATGGTGCTGGAGGATCCCCAGAACATGTGCCAGGCTTTGGAGAAGTGAGTAGCCCTCACTAGCCCATAACTCTTTATTAGGCTTAATACACATTACCTGAATAATACATTTCAAACCCACTCTACATTTTATCCCCCTAAGCCTTGAAATGTCTACACTGCTGCACGCTACCAATAACCTGGAGACCATCCGGATTCAGATCTACAAGGATGTGATGTCATCCCTGCTAAACGGCATAAGATCCAGAGGACAGGCCAGCTCTCAGGAACAGCAGAGGCTGCTCAGTGTGCTTCACGGACAGCTGCTGGGCATGGAGGGTCGGCTGAAGGAGGAGCGAGGGGCTCGCATGGCTGCTCTGGCTGGTCGGTGTAACCTGGAGACACGGGAGGAAATGGAAGCAGAGCATCGCAGAGAGGCTGCTGAAAAGGCTCAGGCTGAGCTGCTGTGTCAACATGCAGACCAACAGGCAATAAGAATGATAGTTTTTTCTTATATTTGGCAGTGTTCTTCAGTATTTTGTCACTTCAATATAGTATGAGATTGAGCCTTTTTACAAATACTACTCAACTTTGTTACCAGGAGCTCCTCCACTGCAGTGTCCTCCTGGAGAAGCTACACAAGGTGAGCCAGAGTCAGCTCCAGCGCGTCTTGTTGGTCCGACATGAGGAGGCCTCAGCCAAGATCCAGAGGCAGATCATTGAATGGCGTCGGGTGGAGCTGCACAAGATTTTCTCTGAGGAGCTGGAGGAGGCCACGAGGATGGGCGAGCTGGAGAAGAGTACAACTAAGAGTCTTCAGCACGACTACTTTGCCTGTCAAGTGAGCAAAAATTTTCTCTCAAAATGTTATCACTTCAGAATTTGCCATTTTACAGTATAACGTTCATCATTTGAGGTTGGAATATTTAAAATGTATACCTGCAAATATTGCAAACAAAGCATATACACCCTTTCCACAATTTACATTTTACAATTACTACATGAAGAAAACATTATTTAACACATTTGCCATTCTACTTTCTGTCCAGGATCAGCTAGAGGAGGTCCTTGATGTTGTCCTTGCTAATCAGCGCTACGTGCTGTCTGAGCGCCATGCACAGAGGAAGTTCTTGGTGCACAGCCTTCACAGCCTCAATGAGTTGATTTCTGACACCTTCTCCAGCACCTCTAGCAGTCTGGACAGCTGGTTCACTCACACCAAGAGGTTGGTACCTGTTCTAGTTACCAGTTAATGCATCATGTGGTTATTATCTACATGTTGTTGTAGTGATGTGGTAAATGAAGCTTATACAGCAGGACAAACTTGTTTAAAATTAGATAGAAGTTTCTAGCTACCAAAACCAAATGTGTATATTTATAACAACTGCAGTTTAGTTACCAGGTCAGCATTGTAGGCAGCTTCTTGGATGATGCAGTTGTGTTTATTTTTTCTGGCATGCCTTCATGGTCCACCAGGGGGGGCATTGTGCCTGCAGAGCAGATAGAGCAGCTTCAGGAGAAGTCACAGAAGGAGCTAGTGATGGTGAAGCAGAGACTGGATGAGACACTGAGTCAGGAGAGGAGAGCGATGCGCTGTGGACTGATTAAGAAGAGACGGGAGCTTATCTCTGACATGGTAATGGATCATGTATAAAAAGACTTTTATAAGGATTTGATTCTCAACACCTGCATTATATATCCATCAAAGGTGTTTATCAATAAACCTATTTAAAACAACTTTATTCATGCTTCCTGGCCTCTGCAGCTTCAAGTCCACAAACAGGGGCAGAAGGATCTGTCAGGTCTTTCCAAGGGTCTAGAGGAAACGATAGATGTAGCCCAGCACCTGCACTGTTGGCAGAACTTATTGACAGCTCAGAGTCTGGGGCTGGCAGAGCTCATCAACAACCTGGATGAGGAGGCTACTGCCGACATCCGCAAGGTGCCACTCAACCAGTACACGTTGCACAAACTACACACACTAAATTATGACAGAGTTGATTGCGTTCCATTGACTCCCTCTCTTAAATCCACTTCCTGTTCAACAGGTGACCATGCGTGCGATTCAGGGTGCCATAACAGACCTCAAAGCCATCCAGCCCTCTGCAAACCAGGCCATACTATCACTGTTGCCTCCAGGGGCGCAGCGCTCCCTGCTGCAGACAGAACCAGAGGCAGGAGCAGGACAAGGGGTGAGCACTCTCCTACAGGGTCAAGAAAAGTTGCACCAGGAAGGAAAGGCAGCGCTACGCACCCTGAGCTGCACCAGGGAAGCTCTGAGGGAAGCCATGGAGAGAGAGCTTCAGGAGCAGAGGGAGCTCAGGTCAAACTGCAGAGCTTTCTTCAGGTCAGTTATATGACAGTGGACATTTTTTTCATTCAGGCAGCTCAATTCAGAAGTGTGCTTCAAACGCAGCCATAGAAAATCCCATGGTGTAATCGTGAGGTGTTTCACCACCATCACTCTCTCTTTTCTCTTTCTTTTCCAGTCGATTATGCTCATCCCAGCTGACGTTGTCTGAGGATGACCGTCTCAGGATGAAGCTAGAGTTTCAGAAGTGTTTGTCTATAATGGATCTCAGCCTGGTGCTACCCCATGCTGTCTCCAGAACCAAACTGCACACAGCTCTCGCAGCTCAGAGAAAGGAAAGTGAGCTACAGATGGTACTTACAAATTATATCTCATTAAAAACCTTATAAAAGGCATGTAGAAATTCTGAGTCCTCCCTTTGCAGAGCATAAGAAAAAACGGATGATTAAACAATATGCTTTAGTGTTTAGAAACATTGGATAAAACCAACATTTAGAAAATCGACAGATATGATGTAGTATATTTGATGCACGGTCATTTTTAGAGGCTAAATCGATACAATTCTAAATGGTGCTCCTATAATCATTGCTATCTATTAGAGAGAGGAGCCATGAGACATTGAGAATGGTCAGGCTGTGTTATTGTTGGGCTCATTTCTGCTGGATGAATGCACATTGTTATTAAAAAGAAAAAGATTCCTCAGAAGGGTTTCATTTAAGCATGGTGGGAGTCATTCCCTGGCAACCTTATGGTTGTTGTGGTTTTTGCAGGCACATATGCAATCCAAGGGGAAAACCAGGGAGGCCAGACAGAAAACAGACACATGTGACCTGCAGTTTTTCCAGAGAAGGCTTGAGGACAGGATCAAGCTGTTTGAGAAGGAGAAGAAGATGGAAGAAGGCATCATGAACAAGGTAAAGCTGTTGTCTTTTGTTTTTTTAGTGAACACAAGGTCAGACAAGATGAGAAATCCATCCATTCTCTTTTGATGCAGGTGATTGAGGAGATGCAGAGGGAGAGAGAGGATGAGCTGCGCTCTCAAGCTGACAGCCTGGCGATGCAGATGGCAACAATCCATTACCAGAAGGCTGAGAGGAGTACCAAGGTGTTGGAGACATCTAGAGCCATGCTCACTCTGCACAGTCTGCTCATCCAGCACATCAGAGAGAGAAAGAGCCCGCAGGGACAGGAGATGGCCCATAGTATACAGAGCCACTGCTTGGTAGGCAAAGCTTGACTCCAAGTTGTAGTATTACATGCTTGAAAGGCTGCCCATTGGCTGTGGTTTCCTCTGAGACTGCCACTTTATCACTGAACTTTGCAGACTTTATTAAAGTGACACTTGATTCTTGTTACAGGGTCTAGAGGAGGCAGAACATCAGCATCAGAAGGAGAAAGCAGAGTTGGACAGTTTGAAAATGTGTAAGTCCAAAGTCAAGTCAAATCCAACACAGAGTGAGGACGCGGATGAGGGAGAGGAGGAGAGCGAGGAGGACCGACTTTTTCAGCTGCAACAGGATTGCAGGATGACGTCCATCCTCCAGGAGGCACTCCACAAGTGTGAAGAGGTCAACTTAGTGTTGGCTGAGAGGTGAGCTGGCATGTCAGTGTTTTCTCAGGAGTAATGAGGAATTCTCAGGATTTACACAGGCCATTAGATTTAACAGTGTTGAAACTCTGGTGTTTTCAGATTGCAAGAAATGACTGCCAACAATCAAGCCGCTGAAGATTTAAAAGAACAAATAGAGCTCAGGAGACTTTATGCAAACTGTGACCAGGTCTGTAAAGTAACTCGTTTTATACTTCACAAAAGTTTAAAGCCAGTGGAAGTCAAGAATAATGTTGCTAAAGAAGGCTCTGTGCCATGTGCTTTATGTTAGGATCTGGATTTCGTGTCTCAGCTGGTAAAGCAGAGTCAGATCTCTGCTGAGGTTCTCCTGGAGGCCCTGCGTCTCCTCCTCCCCACCCTGCCTGAAAGTGAGCTCCTCTCCATCACTGACGCCCTCTGCACCAAACAGCACCCTGTTTCATCATCTGCAGAGCAGGAACACACAGGGTAAGAACCAGATTTAGTTCAGTTTTACACCATTTACCAAGAGGAGGTTCTCTTTAGGTGAATGTGGGGACTCATTGAGACAGGTGGCAGTAATTATATCCGAAGAATAAATGTACTCGTTATTTCAATTTCTGATGTGTTTGTTTGCAATAGCAAAATGGCAAAACATGCATGCAATATTCAACATGAATGCATCTTTAATATTTGCTGTAAGGTTGCAAAGGGGTGGAACATTTCTGGTAAATTCCCGGAAAGTTTCCGGTAAATTTCCATGGGAAGTTAAGCTGGGGAATTTTGGAAATATTCCAAATTGGAAATGATGGGAATTTATGGGAATTTATGGGAATTTATGGGAATTAACTGGGAATTGAGGGTAATTTATAGAAAGGTATCATATCCAAGCATAAATATCTGTTTTGTTATAAGCAGACATCCATCCAAAATAATACAATTAAAACAGATTTATTTGTAAGTAGAACTTTTAAAGTGTTAAATATTTTATTGAACAATCAATTGTTTCATTGAAGAACAAAAACATGAACGTTGAGTTAAATATTACTCATCCCTCCGACCCAACCCATTAAAAAATTTAAAAAAATGCAATCCCAACAAAGTCCCATTCAAAATGTTAAATGAAAAGAGCCCCTCTCCCTCCAACAAAGTCCCATTCAACATACAAATAAAAAAGCATCTTCCCTCAAGCTTCTCAATCTTAGCCTCTTCAGGATTCTAGAAATCATCTGTGAATGTGATGGAGGAATGCACAGTGCATGTAGGGGGCATGGTCTCAACAGCCCTGCAGTAAGCAGTGTGCTATGTGCATGTGATTGAGGAAAGGCATAGATATTCAACTGTACTTGCATGAAATCTGGTTGTTTTAGTCAGGATTGTGCTAGAATATATTTTCCCCAGCTATATCTAAGTTCCCTATTAAGAGCCAACCTTCAATTTAGTAAATTCCTGGTTTATTCCCATGGAAAGTTTCCAACTTTGAAAATTCCCAGAATTTTGCAACCCTAATTTGTTGCATAGTGCACTGCTGAAGCTTTTATGATAATGCTGGATTTATCTTTGGGGATCTGTGAAGAAAATGACAATAGCAGAGGATGGACAGATTTACAGACAACCTTAAGATTTAAACCCTGTTAAGTATCAAATGAAACACAAACTATGAAAGTCTTTTGTGATTTATCTAATGGAGTGTTTAAAAACTATTTTATGTCATACTTCAGTATTGGGTTGACATACAGCTGTTGTGTGTTATGGTGAAAAACACAAAGTCAAAGTGGAGCAATCTTTTCAGTTTCAGCAACTGATAGCGAGAGTTAGTGTTTGGCCCGTCTTACACTTAAGCACCCAAAAAACACAGTTAGGTTTGTTTCATACTAACAAAAGTCATGGTTACTGTTAACATTTTACAAAGTCAAAAGAACTCAGTTTTTTATCATATTACTATTTGGATTATTGCAACATGAGAATTAATATCTAAACAATGCTCTTAGTCAGGTTAGCAGATTGTCTGTCCCTCATTTTGTAATTATTGTTGCAAATCAAACTACTCTTCATCATGCAAACAAGGTTTTCAAACGTATGTGCACAAGCCAACACAAGCTTTGGCCATGCACTGGTTCATGTTATTTTCTCTCCATTCCCTCTTTACAAATGAAGTACACTGAAAACTGTTTTGCCTTGAGTACACAGCCAGAGTCTCTGTGGTGCTGTGGTTTCAGAGAGTGAAGTCATTGATTAAGTCAAAGCAGCATTTAAATACAGCTGGTAGCTGAAACAAACATAGCTTTAAGGATCATCTTAAATTTGAACTGCAGAATACACTTTAGAAACATTACTACAAGTGCCTTTTTCCCCCGAGCCAAGATATCTCAAGAGAGATAAATGACTTCTCATCTTCTAATTTCCTTCTTTTCCTGAAACACTGGAACATGTCAGGCTCCCGCTAAGTTTGGATTACTTAAGTGTTGAATCATGTCTCTTTGGATCAGAACTGTCTGGCCAAAAGACAAGGGAATGAAGAAATAGCCTGGAACAATATTCAGACATGTGTTTTTCTTTTGTTTGCTCTTTTGTTTCAGCTTTTTAGTTGCAGACGAGAGTTGAAGCCTTTTTTGTAACACTCAAAACCTTAATTACTTCATTTAAAACAGCGATTATGAATGAAAATTAGGGATGTAAATTTCAAGTATTTTCTGTGATCGATCTTTGGAAATGTTAACAATCAATAATCGATTAATCATTTTAAAAAATCGTTAACGTTTTTCATATCAAATACAATGCCAAATGCGTTTTTTCCCCTGAATCAAATTTTCCTTCACGACACAATGTATAAAGCTGACAGTATTGAATATCTACGGATTGTATTGAGGTGTTCAAAATGTTAAACACGCTGAATATCAACGTGTGGACCAGGACATACAATCATAAAAGGGAAGGCTTGGACAACACAACATAGGGATTTACTGCAACAAGAGAACTAAACAGAATCATATTTTAGACTCAGTGTCCAGTTTTCTGTCTACTTGTTTTTATTGAGAAAAGTAAGCATGTAAACGTGGTCAGGTGTCAGCCGGGAGAGCAGCCGAGTCAAAATCTGTCCGGCGACAATGAAAAAAAGGCTCATGGAGACCTGTCACTCAACTGAATCTCCCAGCTGAGCGTCTCCGCTGTGCGCAACACCTTTAGTCAGCTGATTCACATCAAAACATGCTTTAAACTTAAAACACCTCCATGATAGCGGAACAAAATATAAGACCACCTGATGTATGTTCCACGTGACATAAAATCAAAACAAAAAAATGTGTTTGAGTAAGTTCTTAACAATCAATAATCAATCATCAATAATTGATTAACTGTTGACATCCCTAATGAAAACACAATTTTCTTTCACTATGTAGAAAACCCTTGATTAGTAAAAGTGGGTACAAGAGTTCAAGGTTTAAGACTTAATATATTTAGATAGGGTCCAAGTAGTTAAAGAGGAGAGTACTTAAGAATAATTATCCCAACATGTCATCGTTTAATTACAGGGTAAACACAAGACAGAATCCCATTCACACTTAAAATTACACCTACAAGCAATTTAGAGCCACCTGGAATACTTTGATTGGCCTGAAACATGCTGAGAAACAACTTGAGTTTTTAATCTCCATGCAAAGATTTGAAGAAATCCCTCCATATTAAAAGCCATCCTTGAACATTTCATAAAAAAGAAATTGTGTCAGTTACCAGCCTCACAATATACTTATGACTTTTTGACCAGGTGTGCCAGAGTGGTCAACAGACTTCTACCTGCCAAACTGAGAGAAGAGGTGGTGCATAAAAACATGAAAAACATGCCAAACTGTGCTGTGGAAGAAGAGAGGTGAGCTCAACACTTTTCTGTTTTGCTACATGCTGCTCTATTAAGTCTTCCTCATTTAGACTAATTTGTTCTTCAACTTTCGCTCACATTATAGACAAATCCTTTAATGAGGTCTAATATGCCTGTCATTGGTTACACGGCTGAGCTACAAGTGACCACATGCACGAGGTAAGCACTGTTACACTCCAAAACCACTAACAACCGCTCTTTTGTGCTCACAGACTCCAGGAAAAGCGTCAAAGTCTGATGGAAAAACTGCTCCCCAGGTCCCTTCGCCCGTTTTCAAGAGATGTAGCAACTTTGCTGGTTAAAGAGAAAGAAAAGGATGACAGATTTAGTAAAGCTCAGCAACTTATGTATAACCCACCCATGACTGAAAACTCAGCAACACAGCAGCACAGTGGCACGGCAGAACAAAGGGTTGTGGACACAGTGAAGGAAACGACGCAAAGTGAAGCCGAGGGAGACATGATGACATTAAACGTCCACGCTGCTGGGGATAGGTTGTTTGTGTTTCGGGATCCACCAGAGTCAAGCAACCATAAGGATGTACCTAAAAGAAAAAGGAAGAGAAACTTTCTCAATTTGAAAAAGAAGAGCTCTGTGGCTCCATCAGACCTACACTGAGACTGAACATTTTCTTTTGCCAGCTTGCTCTTTAATGATGGCACTTCATGTTGATATATGATAACACTAGGATCCAATGTAAACTGTTAGTTGTGCCTGAAAGTGTAAAGAAATGTTCAATGTCTCCATTCTCAATATATGTAGCATTTGGCTTTGTTTTAATGTGAAGGCAGCTGACTTGAACCATTTCAAGAGTTCTTCTTCTAAGCTTCAAAGGGCATATAGACCAGCTGACAGGGGCTTGTTTTCCCAAATGTTCTTGTTCTGAATAGAGAGCATTTAAACTGTCAAAACAGTCCACTCCAGCACAGACTGATTTATGAAAGAGGTACACTGTTCAAATGACTTTCGGGCAAAGGAATAGTGGTGTGACAGAAATGTCAAGGACTCTGTTATAAGTCATGTTGAGAACCACAAGAACTGGGCATGTCACTGGGGTCTGATTTGAGTGCATACCTCACTACACTCAGGATACACAGGTACAGAAACCATTGAATTCTATCTGTGCAAAAGTTTAAATTCATGTAAATAAACATGTACATTGCTGGAAACTCTTCTCCTTGGCTAGCTGTTTAAAGCTTTTAAGAAGTGACAACCACAACAGCAGGTAAGAAAGAGTTGAAAACAGTCTTTCTCAGTTGACCATGTAGAAGCTCTATTATCCTTGGTATTTGGAGCCGAGTTATTTGCTCCCCAACACACAGCCGACCCTGGATGTTTTCCTCAGCCTCGCTGCGCCACCACGTCATCATCCATAGTTTTTTTTTTTTTTCTCCCAAGCACTTCACTCATAAAACCGCAGCAAGTCCTCGTCTGGTCTGTACTACTCGAGTCTCTGTTAACAGTCGCAGCAGCACCCTGACACGGTGGTTCTGAGCTGCACATTATCCGACATGAGGCTGGGACTCCCTGCTCTCGTGTGTTTCTTCAGCTTCGTGTGGCTGACGGAGTGCGCGCCTCCGACCTGTTACTCCCGAGCGCTGGGCCTGAGCAAAGAAGTGATGACTCTGTTGGATAAGATTCACACATACAACCGAACGGTAAAAAACCTTAATGCCGAATGCATCGTGTCACTGTGAAGACAAGAACGCTTAAACTCCTGCAGTCTGCTGTTGCTTGTTCCGTGTTGTGATGATGATGATGTTTGTTTGTTCGTAGAAAACTTGTGCTGAGGTTCTACCGACGATCTTCATCGACGTACACGTAAGTTTAAAAAAAAAAAAAAAGTACTTTATGACTTTAATGCATATTAAACGGAGTTGCTTGAGTGGGTTTTGCACTTTTTTCTTCTGCAAAGAGAGTTAACCCTTTGTGTCCTGGGCAAAAGATTGTGTGTATCCCTCTTGGTTTGTACCAGTAAGTGTCTCTTATTGCCAGTGGTGGACAAAGTACACAGCTTCATTACTTCAGTCAAAGTATAGATCCTCCTGGTCAAATATTACTCCAATACAAGTGAAAGTTGCTCTGTCAAATTATTACTTGAGTTAAAGTCCTGGAGTAGGCCTACTTGCTTTTAAAAATACTTAAGTATTCAAATTACTTCCTAAAATGTTTTAAAACATTGTATTTTCAAAATACATAGGTGCAGTCAAGAATACACAGAAGTACATCCTGTTGCATTATGTTTATCAAGAAACCATTACTTGAAATCTCTAAAAACTATACCATGGGATAAAAACAGAAACTAAGTTACTCCATCACAGACAACTTAATTTGAAATGTTCATCTGGAATTAAACAAATGTTACGTAACTCAACACACTGTCTCAGGTTGGACTGTGAATGTTTGTATTTTTGGGCAGAGTGGGAAACAGGGAGAACATTTCAAAGGATACGTATCATTGTTCATTTCAAAAACCTCTAACACGGGCTGAAGATATGGCCATGGGTGCTCAGGTGGAGAATTATAGCCATTATTACCACCTCAAAATGAACTGCCTGATCTGAGTGAAATTTGCTCTGTGTTTGCTCCACATTCAACCGTGGGATCAGATTTCAGAAAAGAGAAGGAAATTCTTGAGCGGACTTCAAAGTAAAGTAGTGAGTAACTAGAGTATTGATAGAAATGTAGTGGAGTAAAAAGTACAATAACTTTCTTCTAAATGTAGTGGAGTAAAAGTAATAAGTTCCCCCCAAAAATAATACTCAAGCAAAGTACAGATACTCAAGAAATGTACTTAAGTGCAGTACTCAAGTAAATATACTTTATTACTGTCACTACACATTTTAGAAAAGAGAAACGACTTGTTGCAGTCATGATCGACAGCTAGTTCACATTTAAAATTATGTTTTGCCTGTACAAAATGCTTCACAGTGCTTTTTACTTGAAATAAAACTCTGTTGACTTGGAACATAACAGCTACACAACTGATACTACTAACCTGATTTTGATGCTGGGGTCAAGGGTCAACCCCTATAACATGAGTAGCTCACTTGAAGTCATAGGCAATAGTGGATTTACACATTGAAATTAGTATACATAAAGAATTCTAAAGTTAATGCTCATAGGTTGTTGGTTATGCTTTGAAGCATGCAAAAGTGTTAAAACCAAATCTGATCATTAATTTTGTTTCACAAGCGCTATGGTTATTTGATAATCTTATAGAAAGATATAGAGACCATTAGGTTGATAAGAAGTGGCACACTGACAAAATCTTTTGATCATAACCTGTTGTTTGTATGTTGAAGGGTTTATGAGTTCTTAGATTCAAAACATTTTCAATAATAAAACAGTCAAACTATCTTACAGGGAGTCGCAGCGAGTAAAATATCATCAAGAAAATAAAATCTGCAATAAAGCATTGGGACTAAATTAGAATTTGTAAAAGGTCAAAGGGGAGCAGAACTGGCACCAGTCTCATTTGAAATATTTTTTCATGTTACTAGAATTCATGCGTCACAGCCAAGCTCCGGGACTTTCTCTACGTGGTGCTGAACCATCCAAACCAGTACTGCCGAGAGCGTCCCAGAATGGTGCTGCTGAAACGCAAAATCCAGAACTTGTTCACTATCATCACAAGGATTTGTTACAGGGTAAGAACACTAAAACTCCTGATGTATTTTCACCTGAAGGTTATTATTTTAATGCTCTTTAGGCTTGACCACATCACTCATGTTTGTGTTTGGATTTGTTTTTCTGTTGTTTTGCAGGACTTAGTGTTTTTCACAGATGACTGTGAGGCGATTGACACTGGACACAGCAGGCCTCACTATGCAGAGGACAGGCTTCAGCTGCTACAGGAGGATAAATGAGCAGATTTCCATCATTCATTCATAAAACACATTAGCAGTTTGTAGAAGGGTAAAACGAGTACAATACACACCACGCTCTGCACTGCATTGTATGCATTATAAGGTAAACACACAGTGCTGTTCAGCATTTTACCTAGTTGGCTCTGAGTTAGCTGCTCACTCATGTTAGGCATGTGTGGCTGCATTCCAGCAAGGAGAGCAGAACTTTCCACAGGAAATTTGACGAATGCCAACCATGCCGATGAAAACCCTAAAATAATAAACCAATAAGAGATGCTTGTGAGCCGGACTTAACCGCTGCTTACTTACCAGGGCTGATCAAAGCTCAGAGTGTCATTAAGAGAAATATGTTGTGTTGCTATAACCCCTGCTCTGACTAACATGTCTTAAAGGAGCGTTATGCAGCATTCTGCAAACATTTCAAGAGTTGAACATGGTGGCTCAAAATGTTACATAAGAACTAGATGTCCTCAGTACACAGTTGTTTACTGAGTTCCTTCACAACTTTCTCACATGGATTTCATCTTTGGTTTTATATCTTAAGGAGAAACAAAAAGAGTGCTGCTCATAATGAAGCTGAACAAAAGATAGCTTTCATGTTTACTGCCAGAGTGGATATCAAAAAGAAAAGCCCTCACTGCTTTGAACATAGGAAACTTGTCTTTTTTATTTGTAATTATTTACAGTTTATATATGCCTCACATTATGAAATAAAACATTTTATGAATCAATGTGTATTATTTTCTGAAGTCTTCCCTTTAACACTTAACAAACTAAACTGACCCTGTCTGTCAGTATCAAAACATCTCCATCATTTTTCACATGAGTGTTAAATCTCTGTTGAAGTCAGTAAGTGACAAATGCAGACAGATTCTGTTTGAATATTCTATTATGAACTGTGATGCTCACCTCTGGCCAGGTCACCCTTGTGAAAGAGATCTTGATCTCAATTGGTTATTATCTGGCTAAATCAATGTTGAATAAATATAAATTATGTTATCAATTATCAGCTTCAGGTCTTGTTATATGGCACAATGTTTCTTTTGTAACTTATTGCCCATTTTAGAGGAAAACTGGGAAACCGTCACCAAGTGAAACTGAAAATGTCTTCTTCAGCTTTTGGTTGACATAGCCTGTAAAAGATACTCTGAAATATCACTTTTGCTGTAAAGTTTTGTTGAAGTATTTTCTTGCTAGCCAAAATAAGTAGAACAATTTATATCATAGATAACACGAATCACAAATGCAACTGGATAACTTGGGTAGTTTAGAGTTAGCTAATGGATTCATTTGCTAACCTGTTAGCTTTTCTCCCAGTTTAACACACCTGGTGAGGAATTAATTAATCGCACCAATAAACAAAGATGGTGGCCGGGCTTTTCCTGAGCTAGGAGCTTTAAACTACTTTAATTAGTTCCCTGAATACAAAATTACAGCAGCTGTGTCCAATTCTATATTATTTTTTAACCTAAATGTAGACGACAAGCCATATATACAGACTGAATATTTTAAAACAACAATATGGATATCTTAAAGTCTGTCAGTTGTATTTTGAAAAGTCATTGGTTCGAAAAAAAAACAAGGAAAGCATTTTTTCTGCACAAAGCAAAACAAACTGGTGGCTGTGTCTTAAAATGAAACATTAACTTTAATTGAAGTCGTGTGACTTGGGAACACCTCAGTCAGTGGTGTGTCACTGTTCATTCAGTAACATTGCATAATATACAGTAATAACTCTAAGCCTTATTTTGGTATCAATCTTCCCTCTTCCATCATAGCACACTTTTCTGAAAATGGCTGTATGCAATTATTGAAAAAACACTAGATTCAGATGCTGTAGTACCTGTCTGATAAAATCATGGGGTCTGCTGCCCTCTGTTGGCAAGACTCTGTTCTACAGAACTACAAAATTATTGTTGCTCAGTGTACTGTACAGTAAACTCCCACCTCACTACCAATGTCAATTCTTCCTATTTTATGGAAATCAATGGTCTCTATCTATGTCACCACAGAGAAAGGAGCAGCATACAATTTTAATTCACTTCTGATAAATGTCAGTGTATGATTGGACAGAATATTTCCTGTCAATGAGGTCTGTTGTGTCAAGCTGAATTTTTTTGTAGGGGGTCAAATAAGAGACTCTCCATTTTGACCTGCCTACTAAACCTTAATACATCCATTAAAAATAAACAGTCTGACTTTACAAACATCTCTGTTTGTCTTCTTAATGTCCCTGTATGAAGAAATATAGTGAATAATGGAAGTCTTTTGGCTTCTCACTCTCATAGCTTCATGCATAACTAAGAAAAGTACACAAGTCAGTACCTGTTCACGTCACAATGATGACATATCTTCCTGATATGATTGGCTGAAAGACACATTTACTCCATTAATTACAGCTTTTAATATGAATCCTTACTTAAGAATTGACCTCATAGAGGGCCACATTTTGTGATTGCTATCTTTTTTACTGCTGCACCAACCTCGTGCTGTTAATATGACTTGTTATGAAGAAAATAAATACTTTTTACCAGGTAAATATACCGTTCTACATATGCCCATGGTTTGCATGCTGGCTGCTATGATGGCTCGTATGCTGTGGCTGTTTCATGCGTATGGCTCGTGCCCTGATAGATTATATCATGTTGTGGTCTGTGTCAGGTTTATGCACCTTGGGTAGACTGCAGGAAAGCTGGAATAGCTGGGCATGGTGAGTAAAGAAGTTCAAATGCTTGCAGACATAACAGTGGTTGCTGAGGTACAAAGCATCCAAGAGCTGAAGTGTCAGGCACCTCTAAATGTTATTAAAGAAGCAGGGTCTTCATGAAGTGATCATATACTCACTGTTGAGAGCATTGTTACCTTTCACCCTCAGACAGTGTTTGACAGTGACCTAGTCTGTCACAAGGTGGCGCTGAATGTTGTGGTCCCAGGTTTTCCATCATATTTAACTACAGACCCTTTGTAAAGAGGTGCAACATACAGACAGCTCTCTCTTTCCATATGCCTCTCCCTGAGAGGGATTAGTAAAACTTGTCAAAAGTTTTATTCGTAAATCTAGTTCACTCCAATCTGCAGTCAATGTGTTGATAAAGTGTGATGGTGTGTGATAATGAGACCGGAGAAACAGAGTAATGTTGCCCAAAGAGTTCAAAACCTAATCAGTCATTACTACGCAGTTATACAAGAGGATTGTAATTATTGCTGATTTTCTAACTTGTAACAACTAGCAGAATTTAAATCAACAAACCTAGTTGTTCTTAATTGCCCAATTTTGTGTTGGCGTGATATTACAAACCCCAATAATCTGAACAAGCTGAAACAACTATTATAGCTCCATTAGTCCTGTGGGCGAGACTTTTTATAATCTACACCACATGATGATTTTATGGTCATTTCACAGCCTGCAGTTTAATTTGACATTGTTTATGTTTGTGCCAATATTGTCAGGCTTCTGAAACCATCAGGTCTGAAGCCCTCACTGCTGATTAACAAACCCTGTAAAAGAGTTCAATGTTAGTCAGCAGCATGCGGTTCATAAAGAAATAAGCCAGCGGTGTGGTTAGAATCATTATAGAGTTGAATTGATGGCCACAGAATCCAGGTTATTTTCTATCATTACAGCAAAATGAGGAAAGAACATTGAAACCCAGGAGGCCAGGTAATTGAACAGTTTCAATGTTGTGTGTCAATGCAGCAAAAATGTTAAATACAGCTCAATAAAACAAACTACAACTGGACCTGAGGATGACAGTATTCACTCTCGGCTTTGTTAACTCCTTTTAAATAACAGATCAGGAACCTATTGACATTAGAGGAGGTGATGTAGTTTGTGATTCAGTTTGTTTATGGAGCTTTAAGGCAATGTTCCTTCACATTTAGCACTTTTATTACATCTTTAAAGAAATGTTGCCTCATTATAAAAAGTTCCCCCTTTAATTTGCAATACACCATTGGCATACTATCTGCACTGTTGTAATTATGTTGTTTTGTAAACTTGGCAGTGGGTGGTGTGAAGAAAGATTTAATGCTCTCACATGCTAATAAAAGCTTTCCAAATTAAATGTACCTTATTAACTCACATTTGTTCCTCTGGCTTACATGCTAAAGTATTGATTGAATGAAGGGTCAACAAGGGACTCTGTGAAAAGTGTAAAAAAAACAAAAAAACAAGCCATAGACAAATAAAATCAGTTTTATGCTACAAGAGATTACACTGCTGTTTCTTTAGTGGGCTATAACCTCAAACAGATTGAGTGGCCAAAGTCTGGTTGTAAGTAAAGACCGATAAATTATCTACTATCGCGAGTGAGACAGCACTGCCCTCTAGCGGACATCACAACCACTATGAGCACATGAAAAGGGTATTATTTATGCTCTCGTGACACCGTTAAACAAATTGAAAAAATATTGTTAGCTGTGGTTTGTTCTCATTGTAGAATATCAAGATCAAAAATGCCATAAACACGTGTTTGTAAATATTTAAGCCAAAGCAGTGTGTTTTAGTTAGTGTTTCACGTTGTGTAAAAAATGCTATAAGAAGTCTAACTTAGTATAACATTTATATTGTTGTTGACATTGAGTTTAGCCAACTGCATTAGTTATTTTCATATTTTCATATTTTTCAGTTTGTAACAACCCCGTGGACTCTAAGAACACGAGGACTTATACAGGAGATCTATTTTATGAGTCTTTCCAAAAGACAGCTGCAATAAATTCGTGATGAAGTTGATCATTTAAAAGAACATTAACTGATAACATCCCCACATGTAGGCCTAATGACTGTATTTTAGCTCGTGCTGTGCCTGACTGAACACCGACGCAGCAGCTACTGTTGGTTGAGCAGGACGTGATGCATTCAGGTCAATATTCATTTTGCATAATCAATCCAGGCTTTAATTTATGCTATATTCGAAATTGATTTAAAAAAATGTGGCTATGTCCAAAAGCACCAGGAATCATAATTAACATGGGCAAAATCCATTAGAAATATGAAGAAAGTATTTTTATGTCCCGTTTAATTGCCTCTGTGAGACATTGAAGACGCAGACATGCTTTAAACATGATCTCGTTGAAACCCCAATGAAGATGAAATCGCAGCACCTTCCATTTTCCTCATAACAAAGCACATTTTTCAGCACGTGCTGTCTTGATATCAATAAAAATTTTACAGGTGTGCGTTATGAGGGGATGGCGGATAAGGTTGAAAGGACAAGTCAACCATTGTCAAAACAAAAGGAGACATGTTAGTAAGTATAAACAGGATCTGCAGGAGGATACAAATTAAACATCACGTTAGTAGCCTCTGTGGGCCTGTGGTAGTCATTTGATTCATTCACTTAGCATATAGGCAGCTTAAACGTTGAATCAACACATTAAAGGCTGATGTTACCCCAACACTGAACAGAAGGTGGTGGTGTCGTGTTTGAAAGAAAACTCGGAAAGTGAAGCGTGCCTTTATTCAGCCTGCAGAGATTTCGGCCTGAGACAATGGTAGCCTATGGGTCAACCCTCTCCACATTACAATTTTTAAGGTATTCAATTGACGCATTGAATGTTTCAGCTTAGCAGTCTAAGTAACCTATAGAGACGCTGTATTTTAACAACCATGAAGTCGGAACATTTCTGATGAGTTGGAGTATCTCACGTCTCAATTGTTTGTATTTAGGGCAAAATAACTGCAGACTATTTCTTTGTAGGGCCAATTAGCCCAATATTTATCTTCTTATGGGGAAATCACTAGGCCTATGCTTGATTTGTCATTTAAAGATTAATTGATTATTATTTGTTATGCAGTTTAAAGGTTTGTTTTTGTGTTTGTTAGTAACATTAATATTTAGGCCTAATACGGGAAGTATACATGAAAATTAAACAGCAATCTGGGACTGGATTTATACGCTGGACTTGATAAAAAGATATATTTTGACAGTTAGGTGTAATAAAAACATTCCCATTTAAAACAAGCATAAGTTTTATGCCTTTATATTATTTAAAGTCATGAACAGCTAGCCCAGACCTTTGCTCGTATGACCTTTCTTTAATAACCTGTAGGCCTATTAATCCGCTTTCAAGAAGTCCTACATGCCCTTTATTAGTCCTATCACTGCAAGGACTCTTCCGCTTTGGCCATCACTCATCTGGGCTGTATATTCCACTTCTAATAGCCCATTTTCCCTTTCTTAGAGATCAAGAGCTTCAAAAGAGCCTCCTGTGATCTTTGGGATGATATAAACTGGAGAGTTTTGTTTTCTGTTTGGCTCCTGCTAGGATGGAGAGCCCGGGTTATAAAAGAACTGAGAGAGTTACAAAAAAGACTGATCCCCTTTGGTTCTTTTGTGTCAGGTTTCTCTTCTTTTCAATCAGAGCGCTCATCCATGTGATTTCAACGTATTGTCAGAGTCCGTGTTGATTCATGCCTCGTGTGTGAAACGGAGAGGAAAACACCGAATAAATAAAAATTGCAGGGACTTTGTTGGGGCAACATGACTCATAATAAACTGCATGGACGCATTCGGAATTACATGCTGTTTCTATGAAGTATATGGTATTCATTATTTTTAACAAATTGGGAGAGAAGTGATTGAATGTAAAGTCTGTTTGGACAGCAGCTTGTCAGCGCTGAACAGCAGGAAACCAGTGCGCACAGAGCAGAAGTGTTGCCCGTCCCAGTCCCCCGTTGACATTTTAGGAATGATAAAAGTTCCGCCTTGCCTGGAGCTACAGCCTCGCTGGAGCCGGCCTCCGTCTGCGGCAGATTGCCTTTGCTCATTACAGCAATTATTTTACTCCTGTTTAACCCCTGCCTGAATGGAGCAGAGCTGCAGAGAAAGCCTTTAAAAGTGCTGCAGAATGGCCTGTAATTTCCCCACATCTGATCCCTGTTTTGTCAGCTTAGTCTCCCTGATGGCAGACAATGACTCCAGAAGGATAAATATTTGCTTTATGTGCTGCAGTAAGGTAATATGTTTATGTCACCCTGTCTTCTTCATAACAGGGTGTCACCTGGCTCATTTTACACTCCATAATGACACTTGGAGTGTTTGCAAGCTATTTAGCCCAGAGAGGCAACCTCCAATATTTATCGGTGTGTTTTCAAGTCAGCACAACTGGTTGCCCCCCCTCCCACCACCATCATCTTCTCCACCCACTAAACTCTTCTGGCGCCGACAAAATCTAGGTTAGTTGTTTCAAAGCAATAGGTAACAGCTGGAGCAAAACATTCCTCCAAATAACTTATGAAAAGCTGAAATTCATGGTTCAAACCAAGCATCTTGAAAGACTAAAATGCGGGCATGGGAAGTGAAGGTAAGATTGCAAATTCGATGCTATACTGGCAATATCATTACGGTGTTTGTCACGTAAATAATGTAATTCACATTTAAACTACAATAGGATTATGTTTAAAACATCTGACAAACTGCTTAAAAAGTCTGCTTCAAATTCAATTTTTTTCCCTTCCTCCAATTTAACTTTCTTGTCAAAACGCTGTACAGAGGGTACAATTCTCAAAAAACGGTCACCTTTAGAATAGAATAGGCTAGAAATAGAATCTATCAAGAGTTTTACCAACATAGGCCTACATAATATTTCTGAAAGCTGATTTTTACTGCTTCACACAACATAAAAGGTTACATTCTGGTGCCCGTGACAGTGTCAGTCAAAACGCACAAGTGATTCATGAAAAAAGAATAATCAATTTATTAAGTTATGTCACAAATATATTCATAATATAAATGGGGATATTCTTCAAATATACATTATTTTACAGTACACATATCCCTTCCGAAGGGAATCATTCCAACAACAGACAGTGCTGTTATAAAAACAAATGCTGTGGTTCTCCAAATTCACAAAGAGCATTTAATGACACTGAATTCCCACTTTAGGGACGCTTTGATGTTTAAAAACGAGAAAGCGTTTTGCAGTGAGGCAGCAAAGCTCAAACGTCAAGCTGCGCAACAGTCTCTGATTTACAGCTGTAACGCTGGTATGACACCATTTTTACCTGCAGGATGCAGCCATGAAGTGTTGACACCTTTTGGACAGCCAAGGGGGCCATACTTTTTTTGTCCATTTGTGAAAAAGGCCCCCAGGTATTTTTCTGTCCCTGCACTAAGAAAATGTCCACCTTCAAGTTATTCATTCTCACACTCCAGATGATGAAAGTTTGCAGGCATCAATAAGTTCTTGAGTGGCATTATTATTTCAAAGTCCTCTGACAATTTAAGACTCAGGACTGAATTCTACATTTGGATTATTTGTTCGCAGTGTGTGAACTTACTGTCGAGGTCAAGATAAGTGAATACACTTCAGGGTCCTCAGAGGGGAATTTGTTTGAGGGTCTTGCCCCCTGAGTAGATGTGACTCTGAGCTCACCACCAGGATGCCTCTTTATTAAGTAAAACGTCACATCACCTAGGCTATTCGAAGTGCCCCCTTACAACTGAGGGCCCTTAGAAAGTAGTCGTGTCCCTCTGCACGTGCCCCTGGTCCTGCGTCTCTGTCAGGCAAGGTGGTACATACTGTATCCGACGTGAGCCGCGTACAGTCCCATGGGGGAAACCGGCAACGAGTGCCTCTGGAACGGATGCGACCCTGCGTAAGACGCGGGCACGTGCGCACCGAGAGGAAAGGAAATCCCGAAAGCTGGAGGCAACATGGGCTTAGCTGCCATTTTCAGTTTTTCAAGTTCTGCCTCCTGCAGCCGCTTGGCTTTGGCCCGCCTGTTCTGAAACCAGATCTTGACCTGAGTCTCCGTCAGGTTAAGGGAGCTGGAGAACTCTGCGCGCTCGGCGATGGAGAGGTACTGCTTCTGTCGGAACTTTCTCTCCAAGGCCAGCAGTTGGGATGTGGTGAAGGGGGTCCGGGGTTTTCTGTTCGTCTTGTGTTTTCTTAAAGGACAGGCTGGAGGACTCAATCTACCTGTGGGAGAACAAACACTTACATTTAAACACCCGGATTGCATGTGTCAGATTCACATAATAGCTTGACTTAAGCTAAATAAAACAGGTCTACAAAAGAAAAAAACAAGTAAACACACAGCACAAAATAAACCTTTATATAGTCAGCCGTTTAAACACAATTATCTTATTAAATTTATGTAAGACATATCTAGTTTTTCTACATAAACTCACGTGGAGGTGTAGGAGAAAACCGAGGACTTTGCATCCATGACGACCTGTCGTTGCTGTCCGGACTCTCGGGTTTGATCAACACGTCTTCAGGCATGCCCATGATGTCCCCCACTGAAAAAGACGAGCTCATGGCTAAAGCAGGAACCGAAGTATCCAGACTACCGAACGAGCCCATCCTCGGGCTCTTCCCAAGCACTTGGGACGTCCCGGGAACGGACGTGGTGCCATCCGGGGATGCCACCTCTCTGCTAGGTTTCCTATCAGCCATCAGCGCCTCGACACTGAAGGGCAAAATAGCAACTTTGGGCTTCACTGTGTCCTCTGCGGGGCTCAGACTGGTCTGCATGTCGCCTCTGCTGACGAGAACCGCGCGTGGAGGAAGATCTTCAGTTTTCAGAGCAGCAGTCAGGGCTGACATGGCGATCGATGGGGCCATACAGGTCCGACTGGCACGGGTGAGGTGGCTCGTTGACTCTCGTGGGTAAAGTGGTAAGAGTTACAAAAAGTTAGTGCGGTGCGCCCTAATGTGACGGTATCCTCATGTTTATGTGACCAGATTGGAGTGCAGGGCTGTAATAAGGCAGGCGTGGAGAGGGAGGCTGCCAATCAGCGACGAGGTGGGCGTGATCATGTGAGACAAAAAAGTCATCAGAGTGGGAAAGTAAGCAGTAGCAATAATTGTATTGGGATTTTTTTTCAAACATCAGATAATAAAACCCGACAGACTCCTAATAGCTCGTGGTCTGGTAAAAATATAACCATAGAAATATCACTCCAAAAGTTGACCCTTTAATTATCCTCAATCCAAGTTATTCATTTTTTATAATCAGGACCATTATGTCTATCATTCCCCAGCATGTTTAAAACTATGATAACTTTCCTTCCCAGTACATTTTCAAATGCTTTAACTTATTGATACACACCATGGCTCACTTTGGCCATGTGTTAAACTTCCAAAGTGAGTCTCTAAAATATTGCACAACAGTTTAACAACCCTCTTAATGTTTATTGATGGCTGCAGGGCTCTAATCAGATTGAAACACAGAGGCCTTTGCAGTCATTTAGGGGTAATTATCGGGCTTTTCGGGGGGAGGAAGGATCACTAGGAGTTTTCCTCTTTGACTACATCCATTAAAGTCAAAAATGATGTGGAGTCTGAAGGGGCGAGGGGGAGGAGGCAGCTTGGAGCCAGGGAAAGATTGAATCCAGGACTGTCACTGATTTACCTGGCTCTACCTCATGAAGCTTCTCATTATCCCTCCTCTCCATTAAGGATTTTTTATTGTTATTGTTGTTTGCGAGGAATAATCTTTGGGCTGTGGTTTACTTTTAGAATAAAGGTATGAAATCTGCACTCCTGAAGACAAAGTTTTTAAAAATAATAGGTGTCAGAAATCCTTAAGTAAGTATGATTACCTTTTTCGCTGTGTAGTCAGTTCTCAGGAAAAGCGTCTGCGTCGCTAATTGCCAAGCATAAACAATCTGTCACGATTTGTCAGTCTCCTTAATGGGCAGACAAGTTATGTTGTTTTTAGGCGCCAGCAGCGCACGGATCAAAGCGCTCGAGACTATTGAGGGAGTTGAACCCGCACCGCGAGCGCGGCACCTCCTCCTCCTTCTCTTTACCCGCCCTAGCCCAGGGACACTGAGCCATTCAGCCTGAAAAAAAGTTGCTTTTTTCTCAGCCGATCGCACGCCACTTCCGTCTATTCAAATGAGCGCCACGGTCGGCGCAATAGTCCCCAGGAGGAAAGGTCAGCGCCCACTGGTTGCTCAAAGGGATTCCTGGGTGTGAGTGTTTCCCAAGATACTCATTAAATCTCTGTCTGAGGAGGTGTTTAATGTGCTGACTCTATACAGGAGTGTGGAGTGTTGTGACTTCAAAACAATCATACCCTTACTGTCCTGCAGCACGCTATCACTTTAGGAAGGACGGGACAGAATAACACAATGACGATGCATTCTCTTCCTGACCCCATGGAAAGCAATTATGGCGTCTGGTACCAATCTTAATATTTAATCAGAAAAACAATAGGCCTATCGCACTTTTAACAGGTTACGATACTTATTATTATAACTGCGCTACACGACGCCTCACAGTTGTGTTTATGACATAAATCCTGCACTTTACTTTGACATGATAATGCATCATTATTGTATCGCGATATTATCATTATCTAGAGCAATATATCTTTATCTTATCATGAGTTGCCCTGTGATCCCCAGTCCTTTAAAGGAAGGGCTATACAATTATAAATCAAATCAGAGTTGGTTGTGTTGTATTGCAATTATGATTAGACCATTTAATGGCCACAATTACCATCCAAGGTCATAGGCAACTTTACCCTATGCCCTTTTGAGCGATGAAGATGACACTGCGAGACTAATAATTTTCTATTGTGAGGCTGCAAATGATAAGTAGGTCTTGGAATATGTTTTTTTTCTCTATAATCGTATAAACAACTAGGCTAAAATCCCATAAAATAATACAATAAAAGTTCTGCTACAGGTAAGCCAGGAGTGATTTCAGGTTGACACACTCATATTTAAATGGCAGCCACAGGTGTTTCTTAATAGTTGTCTTGCATTTTACAAGTCTTCCCTGCTTCTACTCGCTCAATAAAAACTTAACAAACGACTCTTAATTCATCGTTTCCTCAGCATCCTTCCTATGTATGTGTGTGTATGAGTGTGTGTTGGTTGCAGCTGCAGCCTGTTTGGAAACACTTAAACCTGGACCGTGCGACATTGCTGTGAAAGCTTTGAAGTCACCGGAGAGACTCCGGGCTCCTGCGTCCGTCTGAAGGCCCCTATGCTCGGGGCTCAAACACTTAACCCGTCCTCTTCCACCTCCTCCAAGTCAAGCTCCAACCCCAACTCGTTAAACGAGTCTGCGTAAACACAAATAGGCACATATGAGACGTATTAGCGCACACTGCTTGGTATGAGGTGTAGCAAGAAGAGCGTGGAGTGATAATTTTCTCATGGTGACTTGTTCAGAAAGTCATAAATCAAATTTGTCCAAATATAAAATCCAAATGCAGGTCTGTGAATAGGTTAACTTCTACACTTGTACACACGTTTTTTCTGTTTTCATTGTTTAAGCTTGGAAAACAAAATATTATAGTTTTGTAATGCTGGGTAAAGCTGGTCTGCTCCTCACAGCACATTTCTTATACTTTTGATTTCATATTTATTCATAAACTCTGACAAACCTATTTGCAGTGAACATGTTTAACCTGCTTGTTACAGGTTCTGTTTCCACTTTGTTTGTCTTGTGAACAGAAGGGACAGTGATACTGCAAAGCAATGTCCGTGACAATTAGCATCCCAAACAGCGGCCTTTAAGAAGACTGATATACCGTGGAGAAGACGATTACCATACCGTTTCATTTAAATCCCGAGGCAACAAATGAGGGCCGAGCCGAGATACAAAACAACTGTAAGGCTCATCGGGCCTTTATTTCACTTTATAAACTGCTTTGATTCGCAGTCAGGAGGCAGGGACTCCGCACAAAGGCCCTTTGTTGCCTCCTTGGAAAGTTGTCTTAACCCTTTTCATGCGAGCTCTGTCAATTTAGACTGTAAAGACATAAAGGGAGGGTCGATGTCAAAAGGCATTTGCAGGCTAAATATTTGCACTTGTTGCAAAGTCAATGACTTTCATCTGGGGACTGTCGCTCATGTGAGTAAACTCCTGTGTCTTACTGTCACATTGAAAAATATACGCCTACCCAAAAGTTTTGGCTCATGATGAAGAGGAGAAGTTGATTCAAAAGATCTATAAAATGAATTTAGTGCAATAATCCGAGTAATTTTTTTTTTTGTGAATTTAAGCTTATGTTAGATATTTCCAAATGCACGTAAGAAGGAAAGAGAGAGATATATATTAGCTGTCTTCAGCCGTCAGTCCAGTCTAAAGTCTCAATGAAACATAATGTCTCCTCTTTCAAAGCAATTAGCGCAATCAGGCAGATCGGCCCATTTTGCTGCAAACATAAGCGACAAAAGGCTCACGGTCATTTAAGCTTCAGGATGCCTTCATGCACTGTAGGTCTCTTTTTCAGGTCCGCGTGCAGAACTGGTTCACACACTTTGACAGGTGTATGAGTGTGTTTTCAAAAGTCCAAAACTCAGCACTGAAGTTGGTTTATGTTCTGTTAACACCAAAAAGGGAGACAATGTGTATTATCTCCATAGCTTTATAAATTAATAAATACATAAAATACTGAAGCATTATAAGATACAAAATACATATTTTACCTTTGTCTTAATCAACATTGCTTTGGAATTGAAATGGTTGCTAATATAGCCTAACATTTTGAATCCTTGATTTGCAATATCAGAAAATGATGGACCCTAAATATTTGGTGAATGATGAGCCAAAAGATCAGTTCTGAATAAACATTTAGGTTGAAGCTTTGCAAGCATAGCCTATTGGAATGTAAAATTATAGTTAAAAGTGTGTCTCTCACTGAACTTGAAACTTTTTTTTTACGATTAAGCGAATAAACTTACATGATGATTTTTTTCTCACAAATTCAAGTTAAACTGAGAAAAATAAGAAGCCTATCAAACAATCGAACTTTTCCCAATTGTAGCCGATATGTTAGCGAGTTGCTCTTGATTTTATTTATGGCCTCTGATGTTTAAGAATGACTCTACTGTAGTTAAAAGTAAGGCTGCTCGCTGGACACTTATCCAGGTCTGGTTCCACAGCAGCTCGAAGAGAAACAGACTCTGCACGTGAAGGCAGCACCGGGTGACGATGATAAATGTTCCCGAAGCTCCGGCGATTTAACGACTCACTGCAGCTCTGAGGAGTTGAGGAGGAGGAAGATGGTGAAGAAGAATCGAATGTTTCTGGAATTATGAACTCCCCAAGTCAAACAGATCCAGCGCTTAGTGAACTTTCTTCCTCATTCATCTCCCTCACCTCTCCTCGGCGGACAGTCAGGATGAATGAGTCCCCCGGTGATGATAAAAACCCTCCGCGGTTCACAGAAAAAGCGGTGTCGCCAGCCCAGCGGGGGTTTATATTGTTAGAGGAGAGACTGAAAAGGAATATTCGACTGGCCTGGACTCAAAATCACTGGGAAGTGATGCATGATGAGTTGGAGACTGTCTGAAAGGAGATATCGGTATCCCCGCACTTTGTGGTCTCTGATGGGATGCAGTTAGCTGCTTGGAAACGGAAATATTGCATAAGATACTCTTTCTTTAATTTAGTTAATATTCTACATTATCAAGAGTGTTTTCGTTGATCCAATTTTGGGGAAATTTCAAATAAACGACTCTGCAGCACAGCTCTGAATGTCTGTGTAAATTTTAACACACCTGCGACCGTGTTACAGCTTGATTAAATATTCATGTGCTGTTTGAAAACCACTTAGGCCTACTGTTACTTTAGTGTCACTGAAACCGTTTAGCATATTTACAAGGCCATATCATTTAACATAATTAACAGCTGGGAAGTTCATAAAGTTTTGAAATATTGTTATAGGCTAAATTGATATGAAATAGAATTTTAAAACAGCCTACTTATTTAGTGCAATAGTTAACTTTTAGACACATTCCCATCCCCTCACTGTCAGGGGGTGATATATCGGATTAAGCTACTGCTGTATGAATTTCAATCTTCATCTACAAAAATGAAAGAATGTTTTTAAAATTCAAAGAAAATTAAACCTCTTTCAATGTAGGTAGCAAGAAATGATGGATCTAACAAAACTTAAAACAAGAAAAATATTGAATATGGCTTAAATGTTAAATTAGGCAAATTAAGATGAATAAAGTAAGAATTAAATAATAACAATAATAATAATCATCATCATTATTGTAATAATAATAACTTTTATTATTATTATAATTATTATTATTAATGTTATTCTTATTATTATATTAAAAAAATAATTTCATGTTGGAAAAAAGAGATCAAGTCGCTGGATTGGTTTGTAGACACACACACACACACACACACACACACACACACACACACACAGACACACACACACACGCACACACACACGTACACACACACACACACATACACACACAGTCTGATAGGATCACTCTCCCTCTGCTTGACCTCTGCATGACTTTAAAATCAAAATCATTTGAGCACGTGCGCGCTGGTATCAGTTCCTCGCCTGCCGTTCACTCCTCTGTGAAACTTAGATAAAACTGCGTCTTTTAAATTTACAACATTCAATCACAGACATCTCAATTACCCGAGCTATTGGTGTGAAATTGAATTATCGCCCTTTTATTTCTCTCGCGCCATTAAACAGGAAGCGTATAAAATCATTTGCAAATCACTGGCCTGGCTAATATGATATAAAGCATCTAAAGGGACTGATTAACTCGTGACAAATCATGGGATTTATTTTGATAAGTCGATCATTTTGAGCTTTTCAAACGTCGAGTGCGCTTGTCGATTAGAAACTAAATCGAGTCTTAAATGAAATGCTTAATAAGCGCGTAACAAGCAATAGTTTGGGCAACAAATCATGTCTGTAATCAGGTGATTAAGAAGATGCTTAATGATGAGGGAAATGATGAGGAGTGTCATCATATTTACCCACGCACAAAACAAATTGCAAGAAGAATGAAAACATGTTCAGGCTTATTTTAGAGTCAAAACACTGCTGCATGCAACCGGTATTTTAATACTTACACAGCCGAAAATCATCATTATTTTATGAGGTATCTCTTAAGTTAAAGTTTGGATATTGGGTTGTTTTAAAAAAAATCTTATCAATTTTACAGACCCTGCAGACATATTTCTTATCTGCTATAGTTGAATAAAATGCACCCTTAAATGTACAATTTTAAACATTGCTATGGGAACTTTTTTTTGATAGAACCTCTCAGAAGTAATGCCCTTTTTTATTTTGACAGTACCAAGCATATTACAGTAAATCAATTTAATTGAATGTCAAGTCATTCCAAGTTCTTATATTAAAATATATAGAATTTCCTACCATCAATATTTCCCATCTCAAATAAATCTTCTTTCCCTTGAAACCATATAATCATTTCCCATTTTCATCATGATAGGCAGCAATAATAACTGTAGGTAATTGAGTTGGAAATTCGTTCTGTGGGAACCGACATCAGATTACAAAAAATAGGTTTAGAAATGTAATCAGAAGGATTTACACAATAGTGTGGTTTTAAAATATCACCACAAAATCTCTGACGTGCCCTCCCAGTGACACCATGTACATAAACCATCATCACAAAAACCTTAAGCCCATCATTTTGGGCCGCTCCCTCCATCCAGCTTCAGATCAGGCCAAAGGGAAAGCAATCCAAACAACAAAAGAGGGGGTCACAATTTGGGTCTTTTTTTTTTTGTCTGGGAAGTAGTTCTGTGGACAAGGAGCCGAGCCGCTGCGTGCCCTGTCCTTCAGATCACAGCGGAGCAGACTTGGCTCCATCCTAATCTCACAAGTCTCAACAGTCTGCAACTCCAGTTTATTCAGAGGGGGTTGAGCCTCTCGTTTAGCCCCTCATCACCGTCCCTTCCCACCCGCCTCTGTCCTCCGACCGCCTCTGCCGAGAGGAAAACTCTCTGTCAGTGACCCTCTGCTGACTCTGGATGCCTAATCCTTTAAATGTGGGCAAAGCCTGAAATGATGAGGAGTCCTGCTTTTTTTATTCAGGTGATGTCTTTTGGCCTTTCCATGTTTCCCTGCAGGATCAAACAGGAGATCCTCTGGGTGTAATGGGCCAGGCACAAAAACCTCACATCCTGCAGTCTGCAGCAGGAATGAGGAGTTTGTTTGTTGCAGCCAGATCTGTCATCTGAGCGCAACAGTTGATATATATATATATATTAAAAAAAAAAAAGTCATAATGCAACCACATGGTCACAAAATGTCCTGCACAATAAATTCATTTGTTGTGTTGTTTATAACTCAATCCAATTTCTGCAGTTCTGGCAGATGGTCTTCAAATTAAAAGGACATTTTTCTTTCAACTAACTCCAAGTTCATGTTGGATTAATAAAGGTACATTTGTTGTAAACTTTCATTGTATAAAATACAATTGATTGATTGATTGATTGATTGATTGATTGATATGTGGTACTTTGATGATTTGGACTGGGGCATGCCCAGACTAGTTTTGATAGGGGTGACCTAAGTGGTACACAAACTCATGCAGAGGGTCATCTATCATTTCTGTATCTACTATATCATCTAATTTGACTACTAACATTTAAGTTCCATACAACACACCTGCAAATATATATTTTACCGATGTAAACATTTTCCAAAATGTATTATTAGTGCAGGAGTTAGCTTGCAATTCATAAAGGGCGAGTTTCTCACCAACCAAGCCTTCTTGTGAGATGGATCTAATATTTTTTTATTTTATTTTTACAATCTACAAACAAAACCAAGTGCTATATCTAAATGCAAAAAACTTCAGCCTACTACAGTCGAAATGGTTAATTTTAGCTTAAGTGCTGCCTCTGACAAGGTACATATCCAATCATAATTTAGGATTTTGTAGTGACACTAGGGGTGGCCAATCGGATTTAAAGTGGGGCCCATGTGTTGCACCCTGTGACTACGCCTCTGGATTTTGCAACACTTTATTAAAGGAAAGTTCTCTGCATTTTCTGACTGTCTTTGTGATACATCATATGTTTATGTCTATTTATTTTATGTTTATGAGTTTGTGTGTTATTGTTGCCTTTGTGTAGTGGATGTTGTTGCCCATAGAGTAAAAACACTCCACAAATGCACAGTGACCAAAGGCTTTGAGATTTTATGTTCCAATACAAAATTGGAATTTAAATCCCAGGGTGTTGCAAGATCTTGATGATTGGTTTATGTTTTGAGTTCAGGAGGCGTTTCAATTGAAAAGACATCTTCTCTTGTTTACCACATTTACCACTGCCTTAATGACATCATAGTATGACACTTTATAAGAAAGTTATGCCGTTTCAGGGTGTTGTCTCTCTCACACACACACACAGTTGCCCCTACAGTCACAGCTCCCCAAACAGTGAGCTCACCCGGGCAGCAACAGCAGCACTGGTGCCCACCTCCTCCTCCAACAACCCCACCCCTCTCCTGTGCCAGACATATTTAATTTAATTAAGGCCTGTCAGCGCTATTGATTTTGGCACTTTCAATTACGGCCCGGCCGTTTATGGGCTGCATGGGCTGTGGATCTACTGATCTGTGATGAGGGGGGGCCCTATCAGTGCAGGACCACATGGACGAGGAGCCTCTCTGTCTTCCTTATGGCCCTGTGCTGTCTGCAGGAGACACTGACGTATGGCTGCTGCCTGGCTCCCATTCCCCTCCTGCTACCCATAATTAATCCCTCATTAGACAGCTCTTTATTGTTTAATTTGTGCCGTTCGTAATCAAATTGGGCAGATTAATTGCTACAGAATTTAAAAACCTGGATGAAAAATAACCTCTTTGAATTGCCATCAGGTTTTATGACGCCCAGGGCTCTTTAGAAAGCTGTCAGTGGACTGGGTGAAATATCTCACAGCCACTTGAGTTTTCTCTGCATCACTTTTTGAGTGATGAACTGTTATGGGGGTGCTCTCTTTTAGAAAGAGCAGCTGCTTAGCAGAAGCTCATTAAAATGTTTCTCAGAGATATATTTCCACTTGCAGTCCTAATTGCAAAAGTCAACCTTACAAATTCTTGTGTTTATTTATGGTCATGGCCTTTTGCTTGTGTTCTGTTTGTCAGAGCTGGCTGGCCAGTGTTGTGGCTGTTTGAGTGTGAGTGTGTGTTACAGAGGGAGATAGAAACCTACCAACTGAGGTCCCCACAGATCCTAGAGTATAGTGTTTTGTCTTATGAGTGCTTCCATCAACCCATCAATCTGCTTTTCATGTCACTGTGATCCTGATAATGTCATAGAACTAACTTCAGTGTCTGAAAAGGGCCGTGACACGAAAGTGGTTGCAACCCAATCATCCAACAGAGACTGAGTGGATAGAAATTGTGTCTAGTATTGAAAATATGGAGAGAATGACTTACTCACTAAAACTTAGATCAGAAAAATGTTTGCATTACTAGGAAAAATGGACTGTGTACGTAGCATTGAAGGATTAATAAGCCATTACTGCATGAACTGACTGTATTTCCACTATTATAAAAAGGATGTATAGATTACCTACTTTTTCTGTTTTACTGAGCTGTGTTGTCTAACTATGCCTGTTTACAAAAATAAAGTATAAAAAACTTAAAAAATAACTTCAGTGTCTGGTTTTGCCTGTTTTTGTAGTATTGATCTATTGGGGGCATGTGGTACAACGTTAAAAACACTCACTCTTGGCTTAAAGCAATCAATGGAATTTTTTTTCATGTTCATGTTTTTGGTACTTTTAGGGAGGTAGACATGAAGATTTCCATATGTTTATTTTTCACAGTCTTTTTCATATCAAATGCAAATTAACAGAAACATTTGAATAAAAACCTGAAAGAGAATATGTTTTTATTAATCTACATATTAAATATATTGCATCACTTATAATATTTCGAAAATAAATAAGTTCACCTTTGCTATCATGTCTGATTTTGCACTGTATTTACCCATGGAGCTCAGCATGTGGTACTTGTATGTTGGTACAAAAGTGTGTATGATCATATCTAAAATAAAGTTGTATGATATGAAAACAATGTCATCATGAGAACTTTCTGTTTGTGTTTAAACAACATGTAGAGCTATTAATAGTGCCTCTCATGAGTGCACCTGAGTAAAGTGACTTGCATGAATGGTATTAGGTGTGACAATAAAACAGTAACAAGCTATTTGCTTGGCACATTTTTACAGTGTACGTTTAAGTGGTGACTATAACACCAGTAGCTCCTCGCACTTAATAATACTTTTGTACGCTTTGCGCAGGCACCTTGTAAATGCAGTTCTGAGCCGGGTCTAAGTGGAAACAGAAATTGATATTAGTGTCACTTTGTGCGGGTTAAGGTTCACACAGGTAATTCAAAAAGTTAATGAAACCCCTTTGTTCTTATGTGGTGAATCTAACCTGCTCGTCTATTGCATTTTTTGTGATTACAAGATGCAAAATTTAAAGTTCAATAAAACAGAAAAATAAGTAAGTATAAGTATAAGCAATGACTTGTAGGCTTTTTATTACACAAAATTGACATTTATTAACAAAAAAATGTATCTAAAAAAGCACCAGATTATATATCATGAGCCATGTAAGTATAATACAGGATGGATGAATAATGTTTTTTTTAAAACCTCATAAAGAAGTTCAAATATAATAGCTGATGTTTGAAGAGCACCACTGACTAAAGCAAACAAACTTTCCCATGAAGCCAAACCCTGTTGTTTTTTCATGCACATACATAGAGTGAATCCAACTACCTTTAACATACTTAAATGTGTATGCGTGCACAAATATAAGTCTGGGTGGGTGAATAAGCAGCGTGTCATGTTTCAATGACATCATTTAATGAGAGCATTGATGTCAAAAGTAGGGTAATTGCGTTGGCTGTCGTGTCACCATACACCTAGGCAATTATAGCGTCACTCAGCGATTATGGTTCATTATCTGTCGGAGGGGCCGGCAGTCCAAACAATGGCTTCGCACAAACCTATACACTAATTGCTAGCAGACGTGTGGAGCCAGCTCAAGTGGTATATATTTAGCTTCTGTTGACTGTATGGGAATTACGTGGGTGAGTTACACAAATATGATTATTAGATTTCACCTGATTGGCAGGTGAGCATAGTGAGGAGTACATGTGTGCCATTTAGCAATGGATGGAGCGGTAACCTACAGAGAAGGAGGACAGGATTGGATGGCTGAGTGGAAAATACAAAGAGCCACTTGAATGGTGGAATTAAGGCTAATTCAGAAAAGGACATGGACCCTTTTCTAAGATGAGAAGCCAAGGAGAAGTTGGCGCTTACCTTGAATCATTAAATCCAGACGGGACAAGGGTGAGCTTCTCACAATGGAATCTCTCCTGGATGCAATATTACTTATTAAAGTTCTCTTAGTTCCACATTTGTGGGTGAAATCTTTCCCATGGATGAGCTGGTACTGTCCGCCATTTTGTGCCCCCGCTAACCCCTCTGCCCTTCCTGCACCACATGAGACCTTATAAGGCAGCATGGATTCCTCCAGCTTGCATGCTTCATATTATCTCCACATCCCCCTGATTCAATATCGCTGATGGTTATCTTTGTTGAAGTTGAGGGCCATGACCAGGAGCCTCGGCCCTTTTATGCACAACTGGATCTGGGTTTATGTTTTCTGTGTCGCAGTGTAACAGTTGTGTATTTGGTTTGCAGCAGATGCTTGCTCGCTGTTGCTGTGAACTATTACTAACTCTTGAGGGACTGTTTGTTGACATGCAGATTTAGTTATAATTGATTGTATTTCACTGCAGCAGGTTCAGATGTTTTACAGGAAAGCGTGCTGTGAGAGTTATGGTTGCTCCAACCAGGTGCTGAAAATCAAACTCAGACGGCATAACTGAAAAACTTTTATACAACCCTGTTGTGTTTGGTGTGATGTCAGGCCGTTCTGCTCACTTGGCCTGAAAGTCTGCTTAAGAGCTGAGAGCAGTTTAACAAGAGCCAAGTGGCAATGATCCAGAAAATGTCTGGCATGTTTTAATTTTGTCTTCACTTGCTAATCAATTCCTCCATTGGCAGTTTTTACTTCAAATGAGGCTCAAAGAACATCTCTATTTGCTATTCATTTCTCAAAAAACACTGCTTGATCTGTTGACATCGTTAGTTATTGGTAGTGGTTTGATATGACAAGTACTAGAATTATGTTTGCTACTTTGTCAGAATTACTACACAAAAGCTACTGGTGGGTTTGTTTGCAGAGCAATCAGTTCCTGTTCTCAACCCGTGTGTGTAATAGCAGAGACTGCTTTGGCTGTTCAGCTCATTGTGGCTGCTCCATCTCTTTTCACTACGATTTGAAATATTTACAACAGATCCCCTGTCAAAGAAAGACAATAAAGCAGATTCATGTTCATAGTTGCATTGATGTTAGCTGTTGTTAACATTACAACAATTTTGTTAACATGTTGTTAACTGACAGCGCTGACCTCTGTGACTAATAAACTACATTTCTTGTGACTGTTACAATAAAACAAGTCCATGTCTCCCATAGCAGGACATTTTACATTTACATTTACTGTACTCTATTCCTTTGTGTTCCAACAAGTACTACATCAATGGGATGATATTCCTCATGCAAAGTTAGGTCTTATAGAACTGAGCATGGGAACAATGGACTCTTCTACTCTCAATGAAAGCTACTATCAGAGGCTGTATTCTTTTAAAATAATGCCTCACACCCTCTGCACAGTGATTCCAGCTTCTTCACTCTGGACGACGTTTTTTAGTCCCAAGGTACCGGACACAGCGTCACAAGAAAAGCTTTGTTGCTGCTGCTATTACTGAGCTGAACAAGCAATAGCATTTATTTTCTCACACAGAGTCAACCTCCAATTTTAAGACTTGAGCCCAGATTTTCTTATTTATTCATGTGATTTTATTGTTTTTATTGATTGACTGTTTTCTAATATGCATTTTAAATGAAACCTTTAGAACTTTTATCATTTTATCATGTCTATTCATTTTATCATTTTTATTGTTAGATTAGTTTTAGGATATTTTTGCATGTTTTGCACATTAAGTAGTTTGTTCTGTCTGACATCTGTCTTCTAACTCTGTATTGACCTAACATCTCACTGGCTGCAAAACAAGTTGACCTACGAGTACAAATAAAGTAACCTGAACCTGAACCTGTAAAGTATTCACACATGCACAGAACTAAAGTTTTCAGGGTGAGCTGAATGTATGAATGCAAACCGACAAAACTTTTATATCGACTTTATCTGACCCTTTTCCTGCCAGCCCTATGGTAAAATGTCTGTGTGAAGTTGGGATCAGCCAATGTGAGAACATAGCAGGAAATATTTAGGATTTCACTGCAAGCAGGTGGGTGGGGTGATGACTAAGGCTTTTAAAAATGCCTGAATTTCAATAGTTGTTGGGTATTAACAGCCTTTTTAATCATGTATTTAAAATCATATTACTTTGCATTTCAAAACGGTTTTAAAATCAATATTAACAATATAAAACAAGTCTTACCAGTGTATTGATTTGGTAATCAAATAAATGAAATGAAGTCTTCCACA